>NC_057805.1:447923612-448109705 GCF_018294505.1 Triticum aestivum | reverse complement strand
CGCGGGCCTGCCCAAAGACGTCCGCAAACAGCGCCCGTCGGCCCTTCATATCTTGCGTCGCACATCCACATACTTCAAATGCAGATCCTCAAATCCAGGCAATCCATGCACGTCGATCATACGATACAAATTGTTTGAATTCACAGTATGAAACAAAGCAAAGAAAATTATAGTTCAACAAACTGGACATGCCAAAATGAAATCCATGTCCGAGCGTGACGGATGGCTCGCTTGCTTGCCGGATCACTGGCCGGACGCCATCCAGGTCGCCTGCTCCGAGGCCATGCTTGCGTCCTGCTCCGCCTGCATCCTTGTCGCATGCTTCGCTAATGCCGTAGCCGCCCTCACCGCCTCGTACTCCCTACACTCGTTGATCTCCTTCTTCTTATCTGCAACCCACTTCTTTGCATGCTCATCCATGTGGGTTTCGTCCCCCAACATGATCTTCGCATCCTCCGCGTCCCGTGTGGTGCGAGTTGTAATCCGCGTCGGTGAACGGATGGAAGGTGCAGGGTTCCGGGTGCCACGCGGGGGGGGGGGGGGTGGACAGCTACTCGTCCATGTCTGCACCTCCCTGCGATACCGCCGCCACTTCCCTCTCTCCTTGGTTGCTGGCATCACCGCATCTTCCGGGCGACGCTCTCCGTCTTGCACGACGGAGCCGAGGAAGGGACGCCGACGGACGAGGCGGAAGCAGTCTCCGCCGCGGAGGTCGGGGACGGGCTGGATGACATTTGGGGAGGCAGATAGGGACCGGTGATGAGGATGGGGAGCAAGGGCGACGGACAGCGATGGCTTGGGCGTTGGAAAGGCAGGAGGGCGGCGGGAGGAGGAGGAAGGGTTGGGTGGATTTGATGCAAATTATGGTGGGAGTAGGGTTGTCGGGTCCGACGTTGCGGACACGCCCGGGCGCCCCCATATGCACCCCATATATGGGCTGGATATAAGGGGTGCCGGTTAGTCCGAGCGTTCGAGGCCCGTTTGCAGAGCCCGTCTGGGTCGGATTTTTGTGACCGGGCCGTCCGCCCGGGCGTTTGAGGCGGGTTTGGGGCGCCCGACTATAGATGCTCTTAGACTACTAATTATTGATCTGCAATAGTGCAAGCAAGAAGGTGGAAAAGAAAACCATTGTTGCATCCACGGCTAACAAAAATATGTAGCCCCCTGAAGGTTTATATGATACTACTAGAGGCTAACACGCGCTTCACATCGCCGTTTTTCACTCGTATAGTCGTATATGGTACCCCCTACAAAAATGCAAACTAGTGTATATGGTATACATAACCTTAATTTTGTAACAACCTAATGCTATTTTCAGAAAATTTGTTGCATTTATAATAATGTGTAAACCAAATTATATTACTTTGGTGTAATTTACTCAAATTTTGTACCAATGTATGGATGTTTGGCACCCCCGGCACTTGGTTCCTTGTTCGGCCAAGAACCACTCATGGGATTGACTCTTTTTCCTCTAGCAGCTTATTGCGGTTGTGAAAGGATCGATATAGTTGACTAGAGGGGGGTGAATAGGCAACTAACAATTTTTAGCTTTTCTTTACCAAATTAAACTTTGCATCAAAATAGGTTGTCTAGATATGCAACTAAGTGAGCAACCTATATGATGCAACGACAACAAGCACGCAAGCAAGTAAGAGATATAACACAAGTAAACTTGCAAAAGTAAAGGAACGAGATAACCAAGAGTGGAGCCAGTGAAGACGGGGATGTGTTACCGAAGTTCCTTCCTTTTAAGGGGAAGTACGTCTCCGTTGGAGCGGTGTGGAGGCACAATGCTCCCCAAGAAGCCACTAGGGCCACCGTATTCTCCTCACGCCCTCACACAATGCGAGATGCCGTGATTCCACTATTGGTGCCCTTGAAGGCAGCGACCGGACCTTTACAAACAAGGTTGGGGCAATCTCCACAACTTAATTGGAGGCTCCCAACGACACCACAAAGCTTCACCACAATGGACTATGGCTCCGCGGTGACCTCAACCGTCTAGGGTGCTCAAACACCCAAGAGTAACAAGATCCGCTAGGGATAAGTGGGGGAAATCAAATTTCTCTTGGTGGAAGTGTAGATCGTGGCCTTCTCAACCAATCCCGAGCAAATCAACAAGTTTGATTGGCTAGGGAGAGAGATCGGGCGAAAATGGAGCTTGGAGCAACAATGGAGCTTTTGGGGGAAGAGGTGAGTCAACTTTGGGGAAGAAGACCCCCTTATATAGTGGGGGGAACAAACCAACCGTTACCCCCACATCTGCCCGCAGAGAGCGGTACTACCGCTGAGCCAGCGGTACTACCGCTTGCCAATATAAGCGGTACTACCGCTCCTCCACGCGGTACTGCCGCTTGGCCCAAAGCGGTACTACCGCGGTGGGAGGGCGGTACTACCGCATACGAGCGGTACTACGGCCCTCCACAGCCGCGGCCAGTACCGTAAAACCCGACACGAAAAAAGAGCCCTCGAATCGATGCGGTACTAGCACGAGACCACCGCGGTACTACGGCTGGGGGCTACTAGCGGTACTACTGCTCTGGAGCGGTACTACTGCTCTGGAGCGGTACTACCGCTCCGTCCCGCGGTACTACCGCAGGGACCAGAGGGAGCACACAGTTGGGGCTACCAGCGGTACTACTGCTCTGGGCGGTACTACCGCTCCAGAGCGGTACTACCGCTTGTAGCACCCAAGCGGTACTACCGCTCCGGCCCGCGGTACTACCGCTGGGACCAGAGAGAGCACACTGAGAAGAGAAATGAGCCCATCATCGAAACGGAAAGGCTCGGAGGGAGGGGCAAAGGAAGTGTACGTGATGATTCCGCCCTAGCCTTTCCAAAACGGACCCCCTCTTGATAGTACGGTGATCCCTATGAAACTAGTCCACCAAACTAATCCGAAAGGACTACACCGTCTTCGCTTCAAGCTCTGAGGGGAGGGAATCGTCTCGTGCCAAAAGGATGAATCTATGAAAAACACTCAATGCACACGATTAGTCCGCAAAAGCATTGTCATCAATCACCAAAACATCTTAGGGATAAATATGCCCTTACAATCTCCCCCTTTTTGGTGGATTGATGACAATACGGGATTTGCGCAACTGGGATAAGACAAAGGACATAAGCAAACCCCAAATCTCTAAAATATAGACGGGCTCCCCCTAGATGTGTGCCATCAAGATAAGTGCTTTGAACTGCACGACACACATACTAGGATCAACACTCCCCCTGTATTTTAGAGACCAACAACCTAAGCGAGATACAAGATAGCAGGATATATAACATAATGAAGCATGTAACTCATGAGATATCAAATGACTAGAGACAAAGATAAAGATATGATAAGGATAGGGTAGCATATGTCTCACACCATATGACTTGAACTAAGGTCTCACTAAACACAAAACCAAGCAAAGCACAAAGTAGCACACAACGAAAGCACAAAAGCAAAGACACACTCGCAACACAACGACGCAATGACGCAAATCCCCTAAACTCTCTCCCCCTTTGGCATCGAGACACCAAAAAGGGGCAAAGAGCTAACCTACGGCTCCAGGTGAGAGCATGCTGAGAATCTCGAACATCAGGACTGCGTGATCATCTGCACTGCCGCCCTCGCCCGGAAACTGCTCGGCATCTGAATCGGTCCACGGACAGTGCTGCTGGATCCACTCCTCCTCCTCAGTAATCTGACCCTCAGAACCGCTGGTGACTGTCGCACCCATCTGACGCATCAGCTCCTTGTGACGTCCTCTTGCCTTCTTCTCAGCCACATGAGTCATGTACTGACCGTGAGACTCCATGCATAACAGCTTCTTCATCTTGTGTTTGAGCTTCTTTGCCCAAGAGGGCTCTGCCGCAGAAGGCTCTGTCCCAGGAGGCACATAATCCTCATCATCCTCACCGGCATCAGCCTCGTCCTCGGTCTCCATGGCAGCAGCAGAAGATGGAACTCCAGAACTACCCCAATTGTCATTCTTCCTCAGACGCTTGATCTCATGAGAGACCAACTCTCCAGTCTCCAGCTGCTCCTCAGGATAGGTATGTCTCCAGGCCCTCTCAATAAGCAACATAATGAACGGACCATAAATTGGGCACTTGCGCTCAGAAACAGCAGCAAGGAGTTCAGACCACATGACATGAGAGATGTCCAGGGACTCGCCAGTGTTTTCTTCCTTCTCACGCTGGCAGAAGAGAAGCATGTCCACAAGATAAGAGTGTACCATGTCGAGATTCCCAATACGAGGGAAGAGAGTCTCGCGGAAGATACGGTGAAGGATATCCAGATAGGCAGACAAGTAGGTTTCCTTCCTGGTCTCAGGGTTGACCTTCCGAGTACAGTAGGGCCAGAGAGCTTGCTTGTGAGTGGAGGTAACATTTTGGTGAGGACGAAAACCGACCGGAGTCTCGAGCCCTTGATCTTCCACCTCAAGCAGCCCCATGAAGGCCTGCTACTTGACAGCTAGCACCTTTCCATTTGTCATCCAAGTCAGAGTCCTGTCTGCATCAGTTCCTAGGTGAACAGAGGCAAAGAACTGTGCCAGCAAATCTGCATCAAAGTCCTTGTTGAACTGCATGATCCTGATAATGTTCAACTGAGAGCACATCTGAAGGGCATCACCAAATTACTCAGGGTCCTTCTCCATAGCATCCGTGTTGATGGAATGAACATTGACAAAGAGGTTCTTCTTAGCCTTGATCACATCAAAGTATGTGGCATACTGAAACCGGTTCCAGAACGGGCGATTGACAAGGTTGGGTTCTTGGTCTTCCTCATATGGGTTGCGCCGACGCCTGTCCCAGAATTCCTTGCTAGACATCTCAGTCACCTTCTTGCCACTTGGCTTCGGTCGGTTGGCAATCTTCTTCTTGCGAGGAGGATTAGCACTAGAGGAAGCACCCCCTGGCGGTGGTGGAGCACTGGAAGAACCACCTGCAATCTCAGATGAGCGGTACCGCTTTGACGTTGAACGCCCTGGGTTGACACGGCGGACTTGCTGCTCAGGATGTTCATCACCTGGAACCAAACACACGGACACAAGAAACAACCAAACAGAGCGATCAAAACCAAATAAACACAACAAATATGGATCAACATGTGGTAGGAAACAATGGAACTGGGCATCCAGCGGTAGTACCGTGCCTGCTCAGCGGCAGTACCGTGCCAGCGGTAGTACCGCGCCATACGGGCGGTAGTACCGCTCCAGCGGTAGTACTGCGCCAAATGGGCGGTAGTACCGCCCGAGACGGGCCACGGCGGATCCCTACTGCCGTGGTCAGATCCGGCACTACCGGGGATGCCAAATTCAAAAATAAACCTACCAAACATCAATCCAAAGAGTCTAGTTGCCTTCTCCAACCTACTCAAGCCTAGATTTGGCCAAAAATCTAGAGATGCAACCACTATTGCCCCTAAAACGCGAGATCTGAAAACTAGACAATAAGAGAAGAGGAACGGGGGCAATACCGGCATCCATGGCAAGAGGACGAGGTGGGGATCGACTCCACCGAAGGAAATGGAGAGGAACGGTCCGGAGATGGAGGGCCGCCGGAGCCTTCCCGCGGCGAGATGGCGCTGGAGAGAGAGGAAGAGGAACCAGGGGACGAAGCAAATGGGTATGGGGAGGAAGAAACCGCCCCTGCCCACGACTTAACCCCCTGGCCCCGCCCCTCAGCGGTAGTACCGTGGTGATGGGCGGTAGTACCGCTCCAGCGGTAGTACCGTGTCTTCACAACGGTAGTACCGCCCAGCGCAACTCAAAACAAGACTCAACACTTATGGCACAAAACGAAAGACAAGAAACGACGGCAAGAAGACCAATAAGAGTACCAACAAGAGAACAAGAACCACACGCCTCTATACGAGAGGGCGGTGGCCGAGGCCACCTATGTTTGAGTCAATTGGTATGGCACCGTGAAGAATTATCCTTGGGCCCATGACCAAAGCTCGTCTTTGAAGCACAAGTACCATCAAAAAAATGGCTAATGCGGAAGAGTGAGATTAGTTTATGCATTATGGGGGGAGGAAGAGTTCATTGAGAGAACAACACTCCCCCTAAGTCCATGCCTACACCTAGACAAGAATGCATGATGAATGTGAGGGATGTGCAAAGGTTCAAACCACATTGCTCGAATCAATGATATTTAGCTCATGCCTTAAGTCGCGAAATCTTGCTTCATCCAATGGCTTCGTGAAAATATCTGCAAGGTTATCATGAGTGTTGACATAGTTGAGCTTGATCACCCCTCGCCTAATATGATCCCGGATGAAGTGATACCGAATCTCAATATGCTTTGTCTTGAAGTGTTGCACCGGGTTGAGAGAAATCTTGATAGCACTTTCATTGTCACACCAAAGAGGCACTTTGTCACAAGTGACACCGTAATCCTTTAAAGTTTGCCTCATCCATAAGAGTTGTGCACAACAACTCCCGGCCGCCACATACTCCGCTTCGGTGGACGAGAGAGACACACAACTTTGCTTTTCAGAAGACCAACTTACCAAAGAGCAACCAAGAAATTGGCACCCTCCGGAAGTGGACTTCCTATCCACTTTGTCTCCCGCCCAATCGGAGTCCGAATAACCTACAAGCTTGAAGTTTGCTCCTCTTGGGTACCATAAGCCAAAGTTTGGGGTATGATCCAAATATCGAAAGATTCGCTTGACCGCCACAAAGTGGCTTTCCTTAGGTGCGGCTTGAAACCGTGCACATATTCCCACACTCAACATGATATCCGGTCTAGATGCACAAAGGTAAAGCAAGGATCCAATCATGGAGCGATATACCTTTTGATCCACCGCTTTACCATTGGGATCAATGTTAAGTTGGCACTTGGTGGGCATTGGAGTGGAAGCCGGCTTGACATCACTTAGCTTGAATCTCTTCAGCATGTCTTGAGTGTATTTGGCATGGTTGATGAAGGTTCCTTCTCTTCTTTGTTTGAATTCGAATCCGAGAAAGAACTTCAACTCTCCCATCATAGACATCTTGAACTTTGAGGTCATGAGAGCGGCAAATTCTTCATTGAAGGCTTTGTTAGGGGAACCAAAAATGATATCATCAACATATAGTTGGCACACAAACAACTCCCCTTTGACCTTCTTAGTAAAAAGAGTGGGGTCGATTTTCCCGATTTCGAATCCACGATCTTGTAACAACTCCGTAAGATGCTCATACCATGCATGTGGGGCTTGTTTAAGGCCATAGAGCGCCTTGTGGAGTTGATACACATGATCGGGGAAATAGGGATCTTCGAACCTGGGGGGTTGTTTGACATATACCAACTCATTTATGGGACCATTAAGAAAGGCACTCTTCACATCCATTTGTTGCAATGTGAAATTATGATGAGAAGCATAAGCAATCAACAAACGAATAGATTCAAGGCGAGCGACAGGGGCAAAGGTTTCACCGTAGTCGATACCCTCGACTTGGGAGTAGCCTTGTGCCACCAAACGAGCCTTGTTGCGAATAATGATTCCATGAGCGTCTTGCTTGTTCTTGAATATCCACTTGGTTCCAATGACATTATGATTCCCGGTTGGCCTTGGCACTAACTTCCACACTTGGTTATGTTCGAAGTTGTTGAGTTCTTCATGCATGGCGTTGAGCCAATCCGGGTCCTCAAGCGTTTCATAAACTTTTTGGGGTTCGACACAAGAAACAAACGCATGATGTTCACAATAGTTTGCTAATTGTCTACGAATGCTTACCCCCTTTCTTAGGCTTCCAACCACATTCTCCATGAGATGACCTTTGGTGGTGAGCTTGGAAGCGATCTTAGCGGCACGACGCTCCAATTCCTCCTCGGAAGTGAAGTGAGGAGGGGTTACTTGATCATCTTGAGCGTCGTCTTGAGCTTGTTCTTGATCTTGAACTTGCTCGAGGGGAAGAACTTGACCTTGGGCATCATTTGGTGGATCACCACCATCTTGAGGTTGATCTTGCCCTTGATCTTGTTCATGGGGTTGAGGGCCTTCACGCGTGTGGGTCTTGGGTTGGTGATGGCTCCACTTGAGTGGAGCATTGTCCTTCTCCTTCGGCCACAAGGGGTTCCTCAATGGGTAGGATATATCCAATACCCATTCTTCTTATGGCTTGGGGAGGAATTTCATCACCTACATCACAAGTACCACTTTGCTCCACTTGGGAGCCGTTATTTTCATCAAACTCCACGTTACACGTCTCCTCAATAAGCCCCGTGGACTTATTGAGAACACGGTAAGCATGGGAGTTTGTAGCATAACCAACAAATATGCCCTCATGAGCTCTAGTCTCAAATTTAGACAGACGAACACCTTTCTTGAGAATGAAACACTTACACCCGAACACCCGAAAATACTTGAGGTTGGGCTTGTTACCGGTGAGGATCTCATATGGAGTCTTGTTCAAGCCTTTGCGAAGATAGAGCCGATTTGAAGCATGACACGCGGTGTTGATGGCTTCGGCCCAAAAGTTGTATGGAGACTTAAACTCCGCCATCATGGTCCTTGCCGCATCCATCAACGTCCGGTTCTTCCTCTCCGCAACACCATTTTGTTGAGGGGTGTAAGGTGCGGAATATTGATGCTTGATCCCCTCATCACTGAGAAACTCATCCAAGGTGTAGTTCTTGAACTCGGTGCCGTTGTCACTTCTTATTGTCAAGATCTTTGCATTGTGTTGACGTTGGGCTTCATTTGCAAAGTCAATGACTGTTTGTTGGGTCTCACTCTTCCTCTTGAAGAAATTCACCCACGTGTATGTAGAATAGTCATCCACAATTACCAAGCAATACTTTCTACCCCCAAGACTATCAAAGGATGGAGGCCCAAAGAGATCCAAATGAAGGAGCTCCAAAGGCCTCTTCGAGTAAATGAGAGTCGTGGGAGGGTGAGCCTTCTCATGAAGCTTTCCTTCGATACAAGCACTGCAAGCACGATCTTTAGCAAAACTAACGTTCGTTAGTCCACGGACATGGTCCCCCTTGAGAAGACTTTGCAAAGATCTCATATTGACATGGGCTAAACGGCGATGCCAAAGCCATCCCACGTCAACTTTAGCCATTAGGCATGTCGCGGTCTTAGTGGGTCGCTCCGAAAAGTTAATCACATAGAGACCGTTCTCGACATGCCCAACAAAGGCTACTTTAAGAGTCTTGCTCCACAAGAGGGCCACGGTATCGATATCAAAGAAAGTGGCAAAGCCCATGATAGCAAGTTGACGAACGGAAAGTAAATTGTATGCAAGGGACTCAACTAGCATGACCTTCTCGATCGTGAGATCATGAGAAATGACAACTTTGCCGAGTCCCAATACCTTAGAAGACGAGGCATCACCCCACTCGACATTGGTGGGCATAGATGGAATCTTGTGCACGTCCACCACCAAGTCCTTGCTTCCGGTCATATGATTTGTAGCTCCACTATCGAGCAACCATGATCCCCCACCGGAAGCAAACACCTACAAGAGATCAATGCTTGGTTTTAGGTACCCATTTTGTAATGGGTCCTTTGATGTTAGTAACAAGGGTCTTAGGAACCCAAATAGACCATTCAATGTACTCATGAGGAGAACCAACAAATTTGGCATAAACATGCCCATCACTAGCACGGCATAACACATAAGAAGGATTAAAGTCGCCGGCTTTGTTGGAAGGAGTGGCATTGCCCTTCTTGACACCGCCACCCTTCGCATTGTTCTTCTTCTCCTTGGAAGCACCCTCTCCCTCCTTCACAAAAGTTTGCTTAAGAGGAGGAGGTCGCTTGGTCTTGTCATTCTTCTTCTTGTTCTTGGGATTGGGTGCGAACCCAATCCCCTCCTTGGCCACAACTTCCTTTTGATTGCTCAAAAGGTCGTTGAGGTTCTTCTCACCTTGTATGCATGACACAAGGCCTTTCTCAAGTTGCTCCTTCAACTTAGCATTCTCCTCAACAAGATGCACATGCTCACAACACGGGTTAGTAGCATTTGCATTATCAATTAACACCATATGAGGAAAGTTGGCTTTCTCCATATGATCACTTGGAGTTGATCATGAGACTCCTTGAGGCTAGCATGAACACCCTTCAAGAATTTTTGAGCCTTGTCGAGAATGTCAAACTCCTCTTTGAGTCTAGCAAGATCAACCCCAAGTTTTGCCTTCTCGGAGTTTAGCACACGAGACACAACAAGAGCATGATCAAGATCTTTCTTTAACTTAGCATGATCATCGTTGTATGACTCCTCAAGAGCCAAACGAAGACCACGCTCTTCGTCAAGAGCATTGGAAAGATCCGAAATCTCATCGGCATAGTCACGACTATGCCCCTCCATCTTAGAGATGGTATCTTCGTGAGCCTCGATCATGTCATTGGCTTCACCAAGTTGTTCCAAGAGAGCAATGAAGTGCTTCTTGGATTTACCCTTGAGTTTACCCATAAAGATCTCAAACTCATTTTCCTCCACATTTGTCCCCGCATGTTCATCAATGCTATCCGTCGAAGAAGGATGATTAATGATGGTAGTTTTGATGTTGGAGGTTACCTTATTGGTGGCTTTAGCCATGAGGCACTTGGCGGCGATGTTCTCATTGGGTGAGTCAAAGAGAGACACTCGTGGAGTCTTCGCAATGGCAACAGAGGCCATGGCAACCGACTCGCCATCTTCATCATCGTCATCATCCTCATTGTACTCTTCTTGAACCACCAACGCCTTGGGAGGAGTCTTCTTGGTGAAGTTGCTCTTGTTGGGGAACGACTTGGCCTTGTCTTTTCTAATACCATTGTCTTCCCTCTTCTCGTAAGGGCACTCCGCAACAAAGTGGCTCACATTTCCACAATTGAAGCAAGTCCTCATCCGTTGCTTGCCCTTTGCGCCACTTGAATTGCTTTTGTTGAAGTTTGGCCTCGTGTTCTTCTTGCTCCAAAATTGCCTTGAAGCAAGAGCCATGTGTTCATGATAGGCATACTTCGTATCTTCGAGGTTGCCCTCCTCTTCTTCCTCTTCATCCTCTTCCTCCATACTAACCTTGGCCTTTAGAGCAAGGTTAGGCTTCTTAACTCTTTGAGAGCGAAGAACCGCATTGTCGGTGGTCTTGTCCAAGATGCTCATACCCACAAACTCATCCAACACTTCACTTGAGGACAAGGTGTGAAAGTCCGGCCTTTGACGAATTACGTAGGACATGGCTTTGTGGTAGGGCATCATTGCCTTGAGGAACTTGCGCTTGATCCAATTGTCATCCGTGTCCTTACTTCCATGATCTCGGAGCGAGACCGCGAGTTTGGTTACTCTCCGAAAAAGCTCACGAGGTTCTTCATCTTCTTTCATTGCAAACTCGTCGGCTTCATCTTGCACCACTTCATAGTTGGAGCGTTGAATGCTTGCGCTTCCCCGATAGAGGGAAACAACTTGGAGCCACGCATCTTTGGCCACGGTGTAAGGCCGGAGATGAGGAAGATCTTCGGGTGGGATGGCTTCTTGGATGATGAAGAGAGCATTCTCATTGAATTGATGATCCACAACTTCTCTAGGAGTGAAGTTACTTCGGTCATGCGGATAAAAGCCTTCTTCAATGATTCTCCAAAGGTTAGTGTTCACATGATTTAAATGACGCTTAAAACGATAGACCCAAGAATCAAAATCTACATTCTTCTCAATCTTAGGGGCCGGGCCGACATGATTCAAATGAGTGGAGGTGAGCGGTCCACCATAGACAGGTGGAGGTTCCACATGGGCAAAGATGCCGGTCCCATTTTTATCACTAGAAAAAGGAGCTTTCTCGCTAGAAGCTTCCCCCCTTGTCGGAGGTAGCATCCGTCACCTTGTTAGCGGGATCACCCACTTTCAACGGTGCGGTGGTAAGTTTAAGCCCTTCTAAGAATTTATTCAACATGCTTTCGACCTTGGTCGTCATGGAGGTTTTCAATGTGTCCAACGCCACATTGAATTCCTCACGAGAGACCGCGGTACCCCCATCTCCCGTAGACGAGACTGGATTCTCACCGGAATGCTCCTCCACACCGTCTACGACGTCAACCATACTCTTTGGACGGTAAAGTCCTTAATAAAGAGACGAGGCTCTGATACCAATTGAAAGGATCGATATAGTTGACTAGAGGGGGGGTGAATAGGCAACTAACAATTTTTAGCTTTTCTTTACCAAATTAAACTTTGCATCAAAATAGGTTGTCTAGATATGCAACTAAGTGAGCAACCTATATGATGCAACGACAACAAGCACGCAATCAAGTAAGAGATATAACACGAGTAAACTTGCGAAAGTAAAGGAACGAGATAACCAAGAGTGGAGCCGGTGAAGACGAGGATGTGTTACCGAAATTCCTTCCTTTTGAGGGGAAGTACGTCTCCGTTGGAGCGGTGTGGAGGCACAATGCTCCCCAAGAAGCCACTAGGGCCACCGTATTCTCCTCACGCCCTCACACAATGCGAGATGCCGTGATTCCACTATTGGTGCCCTTGAAGGCGGCGACCGGACCTTTACAAACAAGGTTGGGGCAATCTCCACAACTTAATTGGAGGCTCCCAACGACACCACAAAGCTTCACCACAATGGACTATGGCTCCGCGGTGACCTCAACCGTCTAGGGTGCTCAAACACCCAAGAGTAACAAGATCCGCTAGGGATAAGTGGGGGGAATCAAATTTCTCTTGGTGGAAGTGTAGATCGTGGCCTTCTCAACCAATCCCGAGCAAATCAACAAGTTTGATTGGCTAGGGAGAGAGATCGGGCGAAAATGGAGCTTGGAGCAACAATGGAGCTTTTGGGGGAAGAGGTGAGTCAACTTTGGGGAAGAAGACCCCCTTATATAGTGGGGGGAACAAAACAACCGTTACCCCCACATCTGCCCGCAGAGAGCGGTACTACCGCTGAGCCAGCGGTACTACCGCTTGCCAATATAAGCGGTACTACCGCTCCTCCACGCGGTACTGCCGCTTGGCCCAAAGCGGTACTACCGCGGTGGGAGGGCGTTACTACCGCATACGAGCGGTACTACGGCCCTCCACAGCCGCGGCCAGTACCGTAAAACCCGACACGAAAAAAGAGCCCTCGAATCGAGGCGGTACTAGCACGAGACCACCGCGGTACTACGGCCGGGGGCTACTAGCGGTACTACTGCTCTGGAGCGGTACTACCGCTCCCAGAGCGGTACTACCGCTCTTAGCACCCAAGCGGTACTACCGCTCCGTCCCGCGGTACTACCGCAGGGACCAGAGGGAGCACACAGTTGGGGCTACCAGCAGTACTACTGCTCTGGGCGGTACTACCGCTCCAGAGCGGTACTACCGCTTGTAGCACCCAAGCGGTACTACCGCTCCGGCCCGCGGTACTACCGCTGGGACCAGAGAGAGCACACTGAGAAGAGAAATGAGCCCATCATCGAAACGGAAAGGCTCGGAGGGAGGGGCAAAGGAAGTGTACGTGATGATTCCGCCCTAGCCTTTCCAAAACGGACCCCCTCTTCATAGTACGGTGATCCCTATGAAACTAGTCCACCAAACTAATCCGAAAGGACTACACCATCTTCGCTTCAAGCTCCGAGGGGAGGGAATCGTCTCGTGCCAAAAGGATGAATCTCTGAAAAACACTCAATGCACACGATTAGTCCGCAAAAGTATTGTCATCAATCACCAAAACATCTTAGGGATAAATATGCCCTTACAAGTTGGTTGACTTATTTTGGTTCTATCTATGTTGGATTGAGTTTTAGTTATGTTATGTTGGTGTTTTTTTTCATTCATATAACGTGTTGGCCTGTTGTTAGAGACGGTATTTCTTCTGAGAGGAGAGTGGCATTGTTCGGTGTGTGATTATGGTGTCCTTGCTCCTTACACATTCCGGCTCAGTGTCAGGCTGTCAGCCGGTGGTGCTATTGTGAGCTCCTTGAGAGCTCTTATTCCACACTGAAATCGTGGAACTGTTGATATAACGCTCACATGGGACGACCAATGAAGCTCTTGCTCACTCAGCTCGGCTCCGCGCTCCTCTCACTTGCTTTTTTGTATGCTCGCTCCACTCCTAACTTAGGAAAAATTGGCTATCGTAGTTTAATTTGAAAATTTTCATTAAATAAAATGATGTTCATGGATTTTTAAAAAACTTAGATTTTAAAGTATGTTACGAATTAAAAAAATCAATTTTAAAATATATTCGTGGATTTCAAACAATGTTCGCAAATTTAAAAAAATCACATATTTTGGAAATGCTCGTGAACTTTAAAAATAAAAATTTAGAAAATATTCATGAATTTTAAAAATGTTGGTAGATTTTAAAAAATCACAAATTTTGATAATCAATCATGAATTAAAATCAGAAAAAAAATTGAACTATAAAATAGGAAGAAAAGACCAAAAACCAATAGGAACATAAAAAACATATTTTTTTAAATCTATAAAAACACATAAAAGAAAGAAAATCAAAAATATTGGACAATACATTCTCAAAACCGAAAAACTGGCCAGGCTCGGCTAGGCATGCGTTACTCTCAATCAGAGACACAATCCTTACGAGTAGGGCCCACTGCAACCCCACAACCCCGACACACCAGAGTCTTCAAATCTTGCGAGCTTAGTATCTCGGAAGATAGCACTTACTATCCTGCAAAAAAAAAAGATAGTTCTTATTGGTATCTTGGTATTAATATATTACCTTTAAGGAAATAGAAAACCTGGTACAGTACTCTACCGTGTTGATGATAAGTTGAGGATATACCAGCTACGTACTATGCAAAGATCTTCTTGTCACTTGGACGTTAACAGTTCTTTCAGAATACGACATTGATGATGTTCACTCTAGACACATTCCATTTATAAGGTGCAGGGCAGGCTGCTGTTTCATTCAGCTGAACAATGAACCATTAGCTGTTCATTAGCAGATGTTCACTGTCAAATAAGATAGTGCCTGCATAACTCATAAGACACTGAAGAGGCACAGAGAAATTTGGATGTGCAAATCAGTACAGGTTATTTTTTTCCTGCCTGTGTTGCCCACATAATCTCCAATGTTGACAAAAATCTCTAGTCTTGAAGCTTGACATGGTAAAGTAGTCTACCGTGTTGATGATGATAAGTTGAAGACATACCAGCTGCTATGCAAAGATCGACCCCCATGTCACTTGGATACGAGTATACAATAGATACGACATGGACGTCCACACTAGACTAGACACTAGAGTAGACACACTCTATTTACTATGTGCAGGTATGCTGCCGTTCCATTTCAGCTAAACACTGAAACATTAACTATTCATCTGCAGACTGCTCGCAGTCCAATGGTCCAGGCTTAAAATAATTGCATGTGCAAAACGCTTGCTTTTCTATGAAATTTGCATCCAAATCACTTCACTCCGGCAGCCGAAAAAACAGGGTTTGTCCCCATTTTATAGATAGATCAAGCACCGCCAGCTTGCCTTCGAAGAACTCGCTGCTTCATCATTCACCACTGCTTTACACGTCCACCCAACACCCTCCTAACTAGCGTACCTAGCTCTCACGACTCAACTTAGGCAACGGTGAGTCCCACATTCATTTGGCTATAGACCGTTTTGGTAGCCCCCCCCCAGCCAAAATAATGGTCAAGGTTTTGTGTGCCCATGAGTTGGCCCACTTTGGCTAAAAACTTGAACTAGACGGAGAGATTGGCAACAATCCAGACCAAGACCAAAGTTTTGGTCATAATAAGGTGCACATTTACAAACCAAACATACTCTAGTCTCCGATCCTATATGAACATTTGGATGAAGGTTTGTGTAGTCGACTAACCACCTCAGCCAATGCTGAGCCTGTTTATCTTCATCCTTTGTCGTGGGGTTTTGACATATTGGGCGGCGCTGACATGAATAGATCTTTGTCAATGATGAACCCTTCACTATCCACCTCAATTAGTGATGAATGCTTCACTACCCACGCAGCCTACTGTTGTCTACCTAGGCAAGTTGAGAATTTGTGGGCTTCTCGTGCGCCTCACAAAGTTAAAATCTTTGGAAGGCTCCACCTTCATGATCGCCTAACCACCAAATGCAACTTGCCCTCCAAGTGTCTCAACTGAATGGATATTGTACACAATGTAATGACCCCCTAAGAATATTATCATCACCTCTTCTTCAGCTGCTGCAAACGCTTAGCTTCCTCTGGGCTCACCTTCAAATTGCACTCGGTGACCATGCGATCGATTCGCTTCTAGTGACGTGCCCTCTCCCAAATCTTCCTCATGCAGTATGGCCTTCTATCTTCCTGTCCATCTCATGAAAGATTTGAGACACTCCTAAACTTCACAACATTTGTAATCATATCGAACATTGTCGGTAATCTTACTATATGGATTGTCTAGTTGAAAAATAGGACCCAAAAGTAGCCGCCAGTCTGGCGTGCGTATGTCACTGCACGGTTGCGTCCGTCGTCGTAGTGATCACCACTCCTTCTGAAAGTCAGATGGTGAACCCCTCCGCCCCTAATCTATTAATCTTTGGGATCCCCTCCGCTCTTTGTCACTTTTTTTGAGCAACTGGCAGGAGTGCTGCCTTTTCAATAAGGGGAAAATATGTACATGCTGGCATGTTTAAAGGGGGGCATGTCGTAACCTCAAGTAGACTAAAACGACATGCGGACTATTTGTGGATTCGCTTAGCTCTCGGCCGAAAGGCCCAATCTCTCTGCGCAATCTCCTTCTACATGAGATGGGCCACCTTCATGTAAGTTAATTTCATGCCATTGAAAATTCTTCTATTCCTCTTCTTCCATGTGTTCCACATTATATTGATGAGGATGCCGCTACGAAGGCTCCTTTGAGGGTTGTCGATATATTTGAGCCCTCCCTCCCACCATACATCAATCAAAGGAAAAGAGGTAGTAGGGCCGAAGGCAAGCTGGTCATTTGTCGAGGACAACAACAGGCTGTGGGCCGCAATAATAAAAGGACAGTCCTTGTAGAGATGTGCGGTGGTTTTATGGGCACTAAGGCAAAGTTGGCAAACAGGATCATGCGGCTAGCCTCTTGAGGCCTTTCTAATCTTGCCAGTCAAGAACCTCTAGTAGGAGCCAAGGAATTGCGCCTTGTAGGCCGAGCTGGCCGATTCCCCTTTGGATGCCAAATCCAGGGGACGAAGTCCCGCATGAGCGGATCCAGGATCGCTGAGGTTGCCATAGATGCCAGGTCGACGAACTTGGATGTTAACATATTTCTAGAGGTAACACCCCTCATGCGGGTGTTTTGTCCTCTAAATTGGTTTTGGACGAAAGTAATCTGGTTTTGAGACTTGAGGGACTAAATGTCGTCCATGAAATCTTATGGGACTATATTTAGACTTCTGATAATTTGAGGAACGAAAAATATACTTTTCTCTTAATATGTTTTTGAGAAAGAACAAACCCGGCATATTTTTAGTTGTTCTATCTTGACGGCGCCAGCGCAAACGTCTAGTGCTCTACATAACGAAGGTACATTTTGAAATTCTGAATTAGTTAGGCAATGTAAATATCAACTGGTTGCATGCGACAAAACCAAGCCGATCAACTTCAGCGAAACTAACAAACCAATGAAAAAAATCAGGAGCATACCTTCTGTAGAATTGTATTGAATAATTGTTGATGCAATATTGTGCCGATACAAGAAGTATATATAAGAGCCAAGCCGCACCTAACCTAGCCCTATTACAAACCGAGTAGGAGTCCTAATCCTATTACAAGTTGTATTCCGACATCCCCCCGCAGTGTTAACGGTAGGCTCGACGACGTTGAGACTGAAACGAATGTCTTGAAACGGAGTAGTCGCCAGACCTTTAGTAAAGATATCAGCGAACTGAGCAGAAGTAGGCACGTGGAGTACGCGAACTTGACCGAGAGCCACCTTCTCTCGAACAAAATGAATGTCGATCTCAATATGCTTGGTGCGACGGTGTTGAACCGGATTCCCTGACATGTAGACAACTGAAATATTATCACAATAAACAATGATAGCTTGCTCAATAGGACGGTGCAGCTCCGACAGCAACTGGCACAACCAAACCGTATCAGCAACCGCATGAGCCACAACGATGTACTCAGCTTCAGCAGATGAGCGGGAGACCGTAACCTGCCTTTTTGAAGACCAAGAAACCAAATTGTTACCAAGATAAACACAAAATCCGGATGTGGACCTACGAGTATCTGGACAACCAGCCCAGTCTGCATCAGAGTAAGCTGTCAAGGAGGTGGGAGAGGATTTTTTGATATGAAGACCTAAGTCTAGTGTGCCTTTGAGATATCGAAGAATACGTTTGACATGATTGTAGTGTGGAATACGAGGATCATGCATGTATAAACAAGCTTGTTGAACAGCAAAAGAAATTTCAGGACGAGTGAGAGTGAGATACTGAAGTGCACCGGTAAGACTACGATAAAGAGAAGGATCAGAGAAAGGATCACCGCCGGCAGAGAGTTTGGAACCTGTATCAACAGGGGTACGGAAAGATTGAAAATCAAGCATACTAGCACAAGAAAGAAGATCCAGAGCGTACTGCCGTTGAGACAAGAAAAGACCAGAGGAGTCACGGATAACAGCAATACCTAAGAAGTGGTGAACAAGACCTAAATCTGTCATAGAAAATTCGTGGCGAAGAAAAGAAATAATATGATCTAAAAATTGTTGTGAGGAAGCTGTGAGGATAATATCATCAACATATAAAATAAGGTAAGCAGTGTTGGCGTTGCGATGAAAGGTGAAGAGAGAAGTGTCAGAACGGGAAGGGGTAAAACCGATGGTTTGAGCATAAGTAGAAAAGTGTTGAAACTAGGCACGTGGTGCTTGTTTAAGACCATAAAGAGATTTTTGAAGAAGACAAACATGATTAGGATAGGAGGAATGTTCGAAGCCAAGAGGTTGTTGACAATAGACTGTTTCTTGAAGAGAGCCATGAAGAAAAGCATTTTTGGCATCTAGTTGATGAATTGGTCAGGAAGATGAGACGGCGATGCTAAGGACAGTGCGAATAGTGCCGGGCTTGACAACTGGAGAAAAAGTCTCATCATTATCGATGATGTGTTGCTGAGAGTAACCACGGCATACCCATCGAGCCTTATAACATGCAAGACTCCCATCAGTTATGGCGAAAAACCCATTTGCCCGAAACGATATTTGTATTGGAAGGACGAGGAACTAACTGCCACGTGTTATTCTGCAGAAGGCATCATATTCATATTTCATAGCGGCGGCCCAATTAGGATCTAGGAGAGAGGATCTGTAAGATTTGGGTAGCTAGAGAGGAAGGAGATAAAGATGCATGAAGATTGAGACGATCTTTTGCAGGTAAACGAAACCTGACTTGGCACGTGTGCGCATGGTATGATCGTTAGTAGGAGCTGGAACGGGAATAGCATGAGCAGGAGGGGTGGGGAAAGATGTGGTGGACGCGTCCGGCGCAGCGGAGGAAGCGGACGCGGGAGATGGCGGTGAAGACTGCGGCGGCAGGAGGTCTGCCGTGTCAGAGTGTAATGTGTTTTCCTCTGTCGGGACAGAGGTGATGACAGAAGTGGTGGCGGCAGGATCCGCTACTGTGGCTGGTTTCGCTGGATAGGTCGGCGGGTGAAAGAAGGGAAGATGATTGCGACGAGAGGGACTAGTGGGCGGCGTGGGTGAGTTGGGATCTAATTGTTGACGCTCGGAAAAGGGAAAAATATTTTCAGTGAATGTTACATGACGAGACACATGAACACGACCACTAACAAGGTCTAGACAATGATAACCCTTGTGCTCGTCGGAAAAACCTAGATGGACACATGGGATAGAGCGCGGGAAAGTTTGTTAGGAGAAGTGGAGTAGGAGTTTGGGAAACAAAGACAACCGAAGACGCGAACGTCAGAGTAATTTGGATGAGAGAGAAATAAAGAGAAGTAAGGAGTAGTTTGTGGGTTAACTTTAGATGGACGAATATTGAGTAAATATGTGGCCATGTGGAGGGCCTTAGCCCAGAATGTCGGAGGCAGAGAGAAGAGTGAACAAGCAGAGTGCGAATGATGTCATTAAGAGTACGAAGAGAACGCTCGGCTTTGCCGTTTTGAGGGGAGGTATAAGGACAGGAAAAACGCAAGAGAATTCCATATTGTAGAAAGAAATTTTGATTTTTAAAGTTGTCAAATTTCACGACCATTATCACATTGGATGAATCTTATAGGGAGGAAAAAGTGGACCGAGACATAGCGCTGAAATTTAATGAATATATTATGAACGTCGGATTTGTTGCGTAAAGGAAAAGTCCAAACATAATGAGTAAAATCATAAAGAATCACGAGATAATACTTAAAACCAGATACACTTTCTATTGGTGATGTCCAGAGATCACAATGGAGTACTTCAAAAGGAAAAGTACTAGAGGATTGAGAGGAACTAAAGGGAAGGCGAACATGTTTGCCTAATTGACATGACTGACACATATAAGAATTATGAGAGTTTCTATTACGAGGTATTGAAAATTCACTAAGAAGTGTGGATAACACATTTTTATTGGGATGGCCGAGACGTTGGTGCCACAGATCAACAGAGGCCGCCATAGATGTTGGAGGAGCAGCGGCCGGAACACCATGGAGAGAATATAAATCACCGGAGCTATTGAATCGAGCGATCTCGGCCTTGGTCTGGCAGTCTTTCACAGACAAACCAAAGGGGTCAAACTCAACAGAAACAAGATTATCAGTGGTGATTTGGCGAACAGAAATCAGATTTTTAATAAGGGCAGGAGCTACAAGAACATCACGAAGAAGCAAGGGCTTAGTTGGGGATTGGATTTGAGCCTGACCGACACAGTAAATAGGAATAGAAGATCCATCACTGAGAGTAATAGAGGGAAAAGACGAAGGTGTGCGAGAAGAAAGCAAATTACTCGATGCAGACATATGACGAGAAGCACCAGAATCGAAAATCCAATCCGTACCTGAGTTCCCTTGTGCAGCAAAGTTGTTCATGGCTTGTAGAAAAGCAGCTTGGTCCCAGCTCGGAGTCGAAGTAGAGGCCGCTGTAGTCATGGGAGCTTGCGGGTGTGGTGGCGTCGGCGGTAGGGCGGGCATCGGCGTAAAGAGAGAGACACCATCATTGTACTGCTGCATGTAGGGGGACGATGGAGCGCCATAGGATGCATAAGGACTGGTGTTGTAGATCGATGGCGCGGACGAGGGAGCAGTGTGGTACGCGGCCGTCGGCTGTCGGGGCGCGAGGATGGACGCGTCGGTGTGAGGGCGAGCACCGGGCTGCCAGCCACCGGTATAGGCAGGTGGGGCACCACATGGCGTAGGGGCGGACCAGGGCATAGGCCACGCCTGGACTAGCCCTGTCCACGGATCAGGAGATGGGCGCCATCCGGACGGTGGTGGTGGTGCAGTTGATGAAGCTGGGGGCGAAGCAGGAGCATCGTAGTACGGTGCGATCGGAGGAGCCGGCTGGTAGCCGCCGTATATCGCCGGTGTACTGTATGGCGCCGCAAGTATGTTGCAGAGAGCAGCGGACGATGTACTGGACGAAGTCACAGGCGCGGCCGCGTAGTGCCCCGTAGATGACGCAGAGTAATGCCCGGCTGCGGCTCCTTCGGGCGACGCGCCGTGTTGCATGGCGCCGTAGACGTGTGGCCCGTAGCCATGCGCGGGTGGCGGGGTAAAGAAGATGGATTCAGCGACGATCGGTCCGGCGGCGGCCGCGCCAGATGCAATCGTCCCGATCGGACCAGAGGCGGAAGTCATCGATCGAAGACCTAAATTGATACCATACCCTAGGATCGTAAGTCTGATACCATGTAGAATTGTATTGAATAATTGTTGATGCAATATTGTGCCGATACAAGAAGTATATATAAAAGTCAAGCCGCACCTAACCTAGCCTTATTACAAACCGAGTAGGAGTCCTAATCCTATTACAAGTTGTATTCTAACACCTTCAGCACAACAGAGGGCACAAGGCTCCAGACCTTCAGTTCACTCACTGTATCCATCGAAGCAATCACCAGCACCATGGCATAGCAAAGTTGATGATAAGCCATTAAGCCGACTTGGCAGTGTAGGACCCAGACGCAGAGGCAAAGCCATGAGACGCTGTCCGGCCGGCGACTCCACCCGGGGTCCGGAGCTGCACCCACTCGGCCACTCAATGCAAGCTCAAACATGCCGACAAAGTGGTCGACCACTGCCTGCGCAGGTTGGCAATCCAAGTCTGGCCCGCCAAAGCCTCTGAGGGTGCGCTCTTTTCTAGGAGAAATAGCGTATAGGGCCCGGAACAGATCCATGGGCCGCCGCCTGTCGAACCGAGCGTCCTTCTACAGGATCGTCTTGCCGTCTCCTTTTTTCCTCTATTTTGCGGGACTTTTTTTTTTTTTTTTGCAAATTATTTTTGCGGGAGTCCGATCTCAGTTTCTGATCTAACTTAGTCGTGGTTGTCCATCGCTGGTCGGTAGGCCTAGCGAGTCCCAGCTATCCTGAAGGTTGATATGGTAAAGTACTCAATCGTGTTGATGGTAAGTTGAAGACATACCAGCTTCTATGGAAAGATCCCCTTGTCACTAGACACATTGTATTTATTATGTGCAGGATTAGGCTGCTGTTTCAGTTTCAGTGAAACATTGAAACATTAGCTATTCATTTGCAGGTTGTTCAGAGTCAAATAAGATAGTGCCAACGTACTATCTGATAATTAACAACGAACGGGTTACGTTTTTAGTTTTTCTACCTTCATGGTGCTAGTGCAATCATCATGTATATTCTGCATAAGAAATTCTGAATTAGTGACGCAATGTAAAAATTGATGGACGAATAAGCCACGGCGACAAAGACGGGCACGCGGAGTGCGGGTATGGGCGCGCGCTGGACTTGCCGGGCGCGTCGGGTCCGAGGACTAGGGCGTGCGTGTGTGCGTGCGTTGGGTGCACGGGCGTGTCCGTGCACCAGAGTGTGTGTGTGTGTGCATCTGTTGGCGAACCGTAGGTGGGCTGGTGAGGCGCGAGCCGTTGGAGCTGGCCGTGTGACGCGGGCATCGGGCGCAGCGTGGGCGCGGTCAGTGCGCGGAGAGCGCGGGTAGGATCAGGGGCGAGTGGAGGCGTGGGTGCGTGCCCGGTGCGCTGGCTCGGGGTATAAAGCCATCTGATGGTGTTGTAACAGATTGACACGGTCGAGTTCGTGCTCGAGGGAGTAAAGGGGGTATTCGTGCGCCGGCAAACCCATTGTGTCCACCATTTCTCTGAATTTCTTCTTCTTCTCTCCGGTGAGCGAGCCATGGCATCAGTGAGCGACCAGAGTGAGAGGGAGAGGCGAGCTAGGGCGTGGGCGTGGAGGTTCCAACATTTGGCATCAGAGCCACGGTCTAGTCAGGGCGCGCCGGCGATGTCCATCGTCCCGTACGCCCGCGGAACGGGCGGATCGCTGCTGCAGGCGGTGCCGCAGCTCACCGGCGAGAACTACACGGCGTGGGCGATCAAGATGGAGGCGAACCTCGACGCGGCCGGGCTGTGGGAGGCGGTGGTCGTGCCGGAGGACGCGGCGGCGGCCGTGATCGCCAAGAAGGACAAGCCGACGAGGGCATACCTGCTCGGCGCGCTCGCGGAGAACCTGCTGCTGCAGGTGGCGGCGAAGAAGACCGCCGCGGAGGTGTGGGCTGCTCTGAAGGCGCGGTTCGTCGGTGCGGACCGCGTGCGGGCGGCGCGGCTGGGCACTTTGCGCGGGGTGTTCGAGCTCCTGCGCATGGCGAACGCCGAGACCCTGGACGACTTCGCTGGCAGACTCGGTGGGATGGCGGCGCGCTACGCGGCGTTGGGCTCAACCCTGGAGGACGCAGCCCTCGTCAAGAAGCTGCTCGACTCGGTGCCGAACCGCCTGTACCCGGCGGTGGCCGGGATCGAGCAGTTCTGTGATGTCGACACCATGGCGTTCGAGGACGCGCTGGGGCGGCTGAAAGCCTTCGACGAGCGGCTGCGGCGACGCGATCAGGCAGGCGGCGAGGGCGCGGACGGGCAGCTGCTGTACACCGCGGCACAGTGGCGTGCGCGCGAGCGGCGTCGGGGCGGTGCACGCGGAGAGGACGACGACGACGGCGCGGCGAGCACAGCATCAGGCGGCGGGGACAACCGTCGCGGGAAGTGCTACAAGTGCGACGTCAGAGGGCATTTCAAGCGGGAGTGCCCCCTGCTGTGGAAGGAGCCGGCGGCAGCGCGTGCGCTGCTGGCAGACGGCGACGTCGAGGACCCCGGGCTGCTCTGAGCCGCGGCTTAGGGCGTGAATGATGGACGAATAAGGCACGGCGACAAAGCCGGGCACGTCGAGTGCGGGTATGGGCGCGCGCTGGACTTGCCGGGCGCGTCGGGTTCGAGGACTAGGGCGTGCGTGTGTGCGTGCGTTGGGTGCACGGGCGTGTCCGTGCACCAGAGTGTGTGTGTGTGCGCGCATCTGTTGGTGAACCGTAGGTGGGCTGGTCAGGAGCGAGCCGTTGGAGCTGGTTGTGTGACGCGGGCGTCGGCGCAGCGTGGGCGCGGTCAGTGCGCGGAGAGCGCGGGTAGGATCAGGGGCGAGTGGAGGCGTGGGTGTGTGCCCGGTGCGCTGGCTTGGGGTATAAAGCCATCTGATGGTGTTGTAACAGATTGACACGGTCGAGTTCATGCTCGAGGGAGTAAAGGGGGCGTTCGTGCGCCGGCAAACCCACTGTGTCCACCGTTTCTCTGAATTTCTCTGAACTTCTTCTTCTTCTCTCCGGTGAGCGAGCCACGGCATCAGTGAGCGACCAGAGTGAGAGGGAGAGGCGAGCTAGGGCGAGGGCGTGGAGGTTCCAACAAAAATCAACTGCACGCATGCGACAAGGCAAACCGAACCATGCGACTTCATCGAAACTAATGAAACCAGTGATGAAAATGACTAACTGAGCGCGCCCTTGACACAACAGAGCTCCAGACCCGCATCCGTTGGAGCAATCGCATGGCAAACTTGATGATAAACAGATCCCCGTATGACCATATCCAGGTTATAAAATTTCTTGGGTAGGAAAAAGAAGAAAACATATACAAGAATGTCACGAGAAGGACTCCTATTTGTTTGGCCATTTCCCCAAACAGGTTGCTTGCAAGCAGAGCGGCCGCTCCTGTCCGGGATTTCCATTCCTGCGGACGTGCCGCCTACGAATGAAAGAGATAGATCTGATCGAGAGAACATGTTGTGCATCACTGGGTCCCGCCTCTCAAAAATGTCCATTTCACCGTGATCATATCGTTCCGCACAACGCAACTGACAACTGCTTATATCATTCGGGTGGGTGTTTGAATGAAGACGCTTCCCGGCTGAGAAGACGGCTTCATGCGGTGGCCCCATACTAACGCGCGTGGGAAGGCCAACTTAGGAATGGATACACTTTCTGGCTAAGGAGACGGATTTGTGAGGTGGCCCCATAGTACCGTACGTGGGGAGGCTAACACACATACCCACTTCTCACCATATGCACTCATTCATGCTATACCTATTGAAAGGCGGAGATGCGGTACTTAAAACAATCAAAAGGTCATCGGTGAAAACTTTTCCTTCAAAAACCCCGGTGCCCCTTATGAGGCGATTAGGGTTTGAGGGTGTAACACCCCAGTGTCATGCTACTGTGACCACATGGTAATGATGCCAAGTCGCCTTCTTTACAAATCGGTGGCGATTAGGGTTTGAGGGTGGACTTGGCGGCAGCGCACGTTGATCTCATTGATGGGGCATCCAAGTTTACCGATCGGAGGATCGCAACGACCACCGATGGAGGACAGGGGAAGGCACTTTATCACCCAGGGCGATGAGGGCCAAACTAGCGGAAGCTTTGGGAAAACTTGAGATGTCAGAAGAAGAAGGCACGTCGTTGATTATGGATGATCGTGCGGAAGGGACGTGGGAGAAATGGATGTTGGCGGGCAAGGTGCTCCATCACCATAATTTCCAGATCCAAACGATCTCAAGTGCTCTCCGTCCGGCGTGGGGAAACCCGAAGGGACTGATATTCCGATTTGTGGGAGAGAAAACTCATTTGTGGCTGAATTTGCTACACAAAGGGATCGTGATCGTGTGTGGTAAGAAGGCCCATGACACGTCAGTAAGAATGCGGTGATACTGTCACAGTTTGATGAGTGTATGAGGCCATCGGAACTGAAATTTGACTAGTTGCAGATGTGGTGTAGAGTGGTGAATCTCCCTTTTAATCTTCGCGATGAGAAGTGGAGCAAGGCTATTGCTGATCAGATTGACAAAAAGGCTTCATCGGTTCAGGTTGATCATGCTGTTGTATATCTTAGGGTGAGAGTCACCATGGAGGTGGAGAAACCCTTGAGAAGATGGATTTGGATCGAGTCGCTGAGGAGAGAATGCATGGACCCATATGATTTTCAGTATGAGAAACGTTCCTCATTTTTGTTTCTCGTGTCGTCGTTTGGGCCACACGGATCTATATTGTCCGAAGCTGGGAACCAGGGACGAGAATTGAGATTTACCTTTTGGGAAAGATTGCGAGCGCCGGATGAGAGCCGTAGGTCAACCTCGAGTGAGAGCTCGTCGTGGGAGCAACACGGCCAAGGCAGTAAGGTCGAGACGTGCAACTTGAGCACAGTGGCAGATGGTGGAACCGAGGTTACTTGTCCGGCCAAGTAAAAGACTTATCCGAACAAGAGAAAAGGAGGACCCCAGGCTCCGAAACAAGTATACAGAAAAGTAGAAATGCCTCTCCTCATGAACTTGGATCACTCTGATAGGAGAGATGACAATGATCCAGATGCATCAAGAGAGGCGCGGGCTAATGAACACGGTGAGGATCACACAGATGAGGTCAGGCAACCGAAGAAGAAGAAACCTACATCGACTAACTTAGTGAATTTGGCATCGGCTATAGGCCAGCCCTACCCGGAGCGACGAGTTGCCTGAGTTGGAATTGTCGGGGCATGGGAATCCCGGGGCAGTTCGAGAGCTTCGCAACATTGTCAAGTAGGAAGGGCTTGATCTCCAATTTGTTATGGAGACAAAAATCTCAGCAGTAAGAGTAGAAAATCTGAAGAACCTATATATTGAGATTTGCTGGATGTTTTGCTATGAATAGTGTGGGTCTCAACGGTGGGATTGGTATGTTTTGGACTGTTGATCATGAAGTTGAGCTAAAGAATTACAGTTCCGGGAATATAGATGTCATGGTGCGGCGAAAGAATGATGAATCAAAACAGTGGTGTGTTACGAAGTTCTATAGAGCTTTGAGAGTAGAGGACCGACATCATAGCTGGAGGTTCTTGGGGACTATGTTTGGAATCATGCATGAGGCTTGGATGGCCATCGGTGACTTTAACGAGACACCTTTTGGCTCAGAATACTTCTCGCGTTCGCCAAGGCCCGAATGAAAAATGCGAGCATTTCGAGAGGTGACAAATGAATGCTCGCTCTTAGACCTGGGCTGGTCTGGTGTGAAGTACACTGATGTCTGTTAGGACTACGTCGGTATTTCCCCAAAAGAGGAAGGGATGATGCAGCACAGCGACGGTAGGTATTTCCCTCAGTGATGAAACCAAGGTTATCGAACCAGTAGGAGAACCAAGCAACACAACATAAACAGTCCCTGCACACAAATAACAACTACTCGCAACCTGATACGTCTCCAACGTATCTATAATTTTTTATTGTTCCATACTATTATATTATCTGTTTTGGATGTTTAATGGGCTTTAATATACCGTTTTATATTATTTTTGGGACTAACCTATTAACCTAAGGCCCAGTGCGAATTGCTGTTTTTTTTGCCTATTTCAGTGTTTCGCAGAAAAGGAATATCAAACGGAATCCAAACGGAATGAAACCTTCGCGAGGATCGTTTTTGGAACAAACGCAATCCAGGAGACTTGGAGTGGACGTCAAGGAAGCAACGAGCCGGCCACGAGGCAGGGAGGCGCGCCCAGGGGGGTACGCGCCCCCCACCCTCGTGGGCCCCTCGTAGCTCCACTGACCTACTTCTTTCGCCTATATATACTCTTATACCCTGAAACCTTCCGGGGGGGGCACGAAACACTTTTTCACCGCCACAACCTTCTGTACCCGTGAGATCCCATCTTGGGGCCTTTTCTGGCGCTCCGCCGGAGGGGGAATCGATCACGGAGGGCTTCTACATCAACACCATGGCCTCTCCGATGATGTGTGAGTAGTTTACCACAGACCTTCGGGTCCATAGTTATTAGCTAGATGGCTTCTTCTCTCTCTCTTTGGATCTCAATACAAAGTTCTCCTCGATTCTCTTGGAGATCTATTCGATGTAATTCTTTTTGCGGTGTGTTTGTCGAGATCCGATGAATTGTGGGTTTATGATCAAGATTATCTATGAACAATATTTGATTCTTCTCTAAATTCATATATGCATGATTTGATATCTTTGCAAGTCTCTTCGAATTATCGGTTTAGTTTGGCCTACTAGATTGATCTTTCTTGCAATGGGAGAAGTGCTTAGATTTGGGTTCAATCTTGCGGTGCTCGATCCCAGTGACAGAAAGGGAAACGACATGTATTGTATTGTTGCCATCAAGGATAAAAGATGGGGTTTATATCATATTGCTTGAGTTTATCCCTGTACATCATGCCATCTTGCCTAATGCGTTACTCTGTTCTTATGAACTTAATACTCTAGATGCATGTTGGATAGCGGTCGATGTGTGGAGTAATAGTAGTAGATGCAGAATCCTTTCGGTCTACTTGTCATGGCCGTGATGCCTATATACATGATCATGCCTAGATATTCTCATAACTATGCGCTTTTCTATCAATTGCTCGACAGTAATTTGTTCACCCACCGTAGAATTTGCTATCTTGCGAGAAGCCACTAGTGAAACCTATGCCCCCCGGGTCTATTTTCCACTATATTAATCTCCCATCAACTAGCTATTTCTGTCGCCGTTTATTTTTGCAATCTCTACTCTTCAATCTATACAACAAAAATACCAAAAATATTTATCTTATTATCTTTATCAGATCTCACTTTTGCAAGTGGCCGTGAAGGGATTGACAACCCCTTTATCGTGTTGGTTGCAAGGTTCTTATTTGTTTGTGCAGGTACAAGACGACTTGCGTGTAGCCTCCTACTGGATTGATTCCTTGGTTCTCAAAAACTGAGGGAAATACTTACGCTACTTTGCTGCATCATCATTTCCTCTTCAAGGGAAAACCAACGCACACTCAAGAGGTAGCAAGAAGGATTTCTAGCGCCGTTGCCGGGGAGGCTTACGCCAAGTCAAGTCAAGATTTGATCTCCCGCCAACGTGCGATTTCTGGCGCCGTTGCCTGGGAGATCTACGCACAAATCAAGACATACCAAGTACCCATCACAAACTCTTATCCCTCGCATTACATTATTTGCAATTTGCCTCTCGTTTTCCTCTCCCCCACTTCACCCTTGCTGTTTTATTCGCCCTTTTTCGTTTGCCTCTTTTCGCTTGTCTCTTGTTTGCTTGTGTGTCGGATTGATTGTTTGTCACGATGGCTCAAGACAATACTAAATTGTGTGACTTTTCCAATACCAACAACAATGATTTTATTAGCACTCCGATTGCTCCTATTACCGATGCTGAATCTTGTGAAATTAATGCTGCTTTGTTGAATCTTGTCATGAAAGATCAATTCTCTGGCCTTCCTAGTGAAGATGCCGCTACTCATCTAAACAACCTTGTTGATTTGTGTGATATGCAAAAGAAGAAAGATGTGGACAATGATATTGTTAAATTGGAGCTATTTCCGTTTTCACTTAGAGATCGTGCTAAAACTTGGTTTTCTTCTTTGCCTAAAAATAGTATTGATTCATGGAATAAGTGCAAAAATGCTTTTATCTCTAAGTATTTTTCTCCCGCTAAGATCATCTCTCTTAGAAACGATATTATGAATTTTAAGCAACTTGATCATGAGCATGTTGCACAAGCTTGGGAGAGGATGAAATTAATGATACGTAATTGCCCTACACATGGTTTGAATTTATGGATGATTATACAAAATTTTTATGCCGGATTGAATTTTGCTTCTAGAAATCTTTTAGATTCGGCCGCGGGAGACACTTTTATGGAAATCACTTTAGGAGAAGCTACTAAACTCCTAGATAATATTATGGTTAATTATTCTCAATGACACACCGAAAGATCTACTAGTAAAAAGGTTCATGCGATTGAAAAGATTAATGTTTTGAGTGGAAAGATGGATGAACTTATGAAATTGTTTGCTAATAAGAGTGTTTCTTCTGATCCTAATGATATGCCTTTGTCCACTTTGATTGAGCACGTGCTCTCACTATATGTACATATGAATGTGACTATATGTACATATGAATGAGTATATGTACATATGTACAAATGTGTACGTCTGTACTCTCTTAAAAAGAACACATGTTTTTCTATATGAGCCAATTCCTACAAAAACTCTTATGGAAATTTTAATAAGATGCCCTCTGATTTTGAGACTAGTGTTAAAGAATTTATGAATTCGCAAAAGAATTTCAATGCTTTGCTTGAAGAAAAATTGCCTAAGATTGATGAGTTGGCTAGGAACGTGGATAGAATTTCTCTTGATGTTGATTCTTTGAAACTTAGATCTATTCCACCCAAGCATGATATCAATGAGTCTCTCAAAGCCATGAGAATTTCCATTGATGAGTGTAAAGAAAGAACCGCTAGGATGCGTACTAAAAAAGATTGCTTTGCGAAAGCGTGTTCTTCCAGTTTTCATAATAATAATGATAAAGATCTAAAAGTGATTGATGTGTCTCCTAATAAATCTTTCTTTTCTAGTATGAATCTTGATAATGATGGGACTGGAGATGAGTCGACTTTAGTTAAAAGGCGTCCCAATGATTCGGAGTTTTAGATCTTGATGCAAAACTTGGTAAAAGTGGGATTGAAGAGGTCAAAACTTTACATAGCAGTGAACCCACTATTTTGAATTTCAAGGAATTTAATTATGATAATTGCTCTTTGATAGATTGTATTTCCTTGTTGCAATCCGTGTTAAATTCTCCTCATCCTATAGTCAAAATAAAGCTTTTACCAAACACATCATTGATGCTTTAATGCAATTTTATGAAGAAAAACTTCAATTAGAAGTCTCTATCCCTAGAAAACTTTATGATGAGTGGGAACCTACAATTAAAATTAAGATTAAAGATCATGAATGCTATGCTTTGTGTGATTTGGGTGCTAGTGTTTCCACAATTCCAAAAACTTTGTGTGATGTGTTAGGTTTCCGTGAATTTGATGATTGTTCTTTAAACTTGCATCTTGCGGATTCCACCATTAAGAAACCTACGGGAAGGATTAATGATGTTCTTATTGTTGCTAATAGGAATTATGTGCCCGTAGATTTCATTGTTCTTGATATAGATTGCAATCCTACCTGTCCTATTATTCTTGGTAGACCTTTCCTTAGAACGATTGGTGCAATTATTGATATGAAAGAAGGAAATATTAGATTCCAATTTCCGTTAAGGAAGGGCATGGAGCACTTTCCTAGGAAGAAAATTAAATTACCTTATGAATCTATTATGAGAGCTACTTATGGATTGCATACCAAAGACGACAATACCTAGATCTATTCTTGTTTTTATGCCTAGCTAGGGGCGTTAAACGATAGCGCTTGTTGGGAGGAAACCCAATTTTATTTTTGTTCCTTGCTTTTTGTTCCTGTTTCATAATAAATAATTCATCTAGCCTCTGTTTAGATGTGGTTTTATGTTTCAATTAGTGTTTGTGCCAAGCAGAACCTTTGGGAAGACTTGGGTGAAGTCTTTGCGATCTTGCTGTAAAAAACAGAAACTTTAGCGCTCACGAGATTAGCTGCCTTTTTTACTGGAGAGTGCTTTTAGGTTGATTATTTTTGAAGATGATTAATAGATAAATTCCTCACATCCAACAATTTATTTCAGAATTTTTAGAGTTCCAGAAGTATACGTTTGATACAGATTACTACAGACTGTTCTGTTTTTCACAGATTCTGTTTTTTGTGTGTTGTTTGCTTATTTTGATGAATCTATGGCTAGTATCGGGGGGTATGAACCATAGATAAGTTGGAATACAGTAGGGTTAACACCAATATAAATAAAGAATTAGTTCATTACAGTACCTTAAAGTGGTGGTTTGTTTTATTTCGCTAACGGAGCTCATGAAATTTTTTGTTGGGTTTTGTGTTGTGAAGTTTTCAACTTTTGGGTAAAGATTTGATGGATTATGGAATAAGGAGTGGCAAGAGCCTAAGCTTGGGGATGCCCAAGGCACCCCAAGGTAAAATTCAAGGACAACCAAAAGCCTAAGCTTGGGGATGCCCCGGAAGGCATCCCCTCTTTCGTCTTCGTCTATCGGTAACTTTACTTGAGGCTATATTTTTATTCACCACATGATATGTGTTTTGCTTGGAGCGTCTTGTATTATTTGAGTATTTTCTTTTTAGTTTACCAAAATCATCCTTGCTGTACACACCTTTTGGGAGAGACACACATGAATCAGAATTTATTAGAATACTCTATGTGCTTCACTTATATCTTTTGAGCTAGATAATTTTGCTCTAGTGCTTCGCTTATATCTTTTTAGAGCACGGCAGTGGTTTTATTTTATAGAAATTATTGATCTCTCATTCTCCACTTATATTATTTTGAGAGTCTTTTAGAAAAACATGGTAATTTCTTTGGTTAAAACTTTTTGTCCTAATATGATGAGCATCCAAGATAGGTATAATAAAAACTATCATATAAAGTGCATTGAATACTATGAGAAGTTTGATTCTTTATGAATGTTTTGAGATATGAAGATGGTGATATTAGAGTCATGCTAGTTGAGTAGTTGTGAATTTGAGAAATACTTGAGTTAAAGTTTGTATTCCCGTAACATGCACGTATGGTGGACCGTTATGTGATGAAGTCGGAGCATGATTTATTTATTGATTGTCTTCCTTATGAGTGGCGGTCGGGACGAGCGATGGTCTTTTCCTACCAATATATCCCCCTAGGAGCATGCACGTAGTACTTCGTTTCGATAACTAATAGATTTTTGCAATAAGTATGTGAGTTCTTTATGACTAATGTTGAGTCCATGGATTATACACACTCTCACCCTTACACCATTGCTAGCCTCTCTAATACCGCGCACCTTTCGCCGGTATCATACACCCACCATATACCTTCCTCAAAATAGCCACCATACCTACCTATTATGGCATTTCCATAGCCATTCCGAGATATATTGCCATGCAATTTTCCACCGTTCCTTTATTATGACACGCTCCATCATTGTCATATTGCCTTGCATGATCATGTAGTTGACATCGTATTTGTGGCAAAGCCACCGTTCAGGATTTTCATACATGTCACTCTTGATTCATAGCACATCCCGGTACACCGCCGGAGGCATTCACATAGAGTCATATTTTGTTCTAAGTATTGAGTTGTAATTTTTGAGTTGTAAGTAAATAAAAGTGTGATGACCATCATTATTAGAGCATTGTCCCAAGTGAGGAAAGGATGATGGAGACTATGATTCGCCCACAAGTTGGGATGAGACTCCGGACGAAAAAAAGAGGCCATAAAAAAGGAGAAAGGCCCAAACCAAAAAAAATATAAAAAATAGAGAAAAAAATGACACAAAAAGAGAGAAGGGACAATGTTACTATCCTTTTACCACACTTGTGCTTCAAAGTAGCACCATGATTTTCATGATAGAAAGTCTCCTATGTTGTCACTTTCATATACTAGTGGGAATTTTACATTATAGAACTTGGCTTGTATATTCCAATGATGGGCTTCCTCAAAATGCCCTAGGTCTTCGTGAGCAAGCGAGTTGGATGCACACGCACTTAGTTTCTTTTGTTGAGCTTTCATACACTTATAGCTCTAGTGCATCCGATGCATGGCAGTCCTTACTCACTCACATTGATATCTATTGATGGGCATCTCCATAGCCTGTTGATATGCCTAGTTGATGTGAGACTATCTTCTCCTTTTTTGTCTTCTCCGCAACCACCATCCTATTCCACATATAGTGCTATGTCCATGGCTCACGCTCATGTATTGCGTGAAAATTGAAAAAGTTTGAGAACATCAAAAGTATGAAACAATTGCTTGGCTTGTCATCGGGGTTGTGCATGCTTTAAATATTTTGTGTGATGAAGATAGAGCATAGCCAGACTATATGATTTTGTTGGGATAACTTTCTTTGGCCATGTTATTTTGAGAAGACATGATTGCTTTATTAGTATGCTTGAAGTATTATTATTTTTATGTAAATATTAAAATTTTGTATTGAATCCTTCGGATCTGAACATTCATGCCACAATAAAGAAAATTACATTGAGAATTATGCTAGGTAGCATTCCACATCAAAAAAATTCTGTTTTTATCATTTACCTACTCGAGGACGAGCATGAATTAAGCTTGGGGATGCTTGATACGTCTCCAACGTATCTATAATTTTTGATTGTTCCATGCTATTATATTATCTGTTTTGGATGTTTAATGGGCTTTAATATACCTTTTTATATTATTTTTGGGACTAACCTATTAACCGAAGGCCCAGTGCAAATTGCTGTTTTTTTTCCTATTTCAGTGTTTCGCAGAAAAGGAATATCAAACGGAATCCAAACGGAATGAAACCTTCGCGAGGATCGTTTTTGGAACAAACGCAATCCAGGAGACTTGGAGTGGACGTCAAGGAAGCAACGAGGCGGCCACGAGGCAGGGAGGCGCGCCCAGGGGGTAGGCGCGCCCCCACCCTCCTGGGCCCCTCGTAGCTCCACCGACCTACATCTTTCACCTATATATACTCTTACACCCTGAAACCTTCGGGGGGAGCCACGAAACACTTTTTCCACCACCACAACCTTCTGTACCCGTGAGATCCCATCTTGGGGCCTTTTCCGGCGCTCCGCCGGAGGGGGAATCGATCACGGAGGGCTTCTACATCAACACCATGGCCTCTCCGATGATGTGTGAGTAGTTTACCACAGACCTTCAGGTCCATAGTTATTAGCTAGATGGATTCTTCTCTCTCTTTGGATCTCAATACGAAGTTCTCCTCGATTCTCTTAGAAATCTATTCGATTTAATTCTTTTTGCGATGTGTTTGTCGAGATCCGATGAATTGTGGGTTTATGATCAAGATTATCTATGAACAATATTTGATTCTTCTCTGAATTCTTATCTGCATGATTTGATATCTTTGCTGGCCTACTAGATTGATCTTTCTTGCAATGGGGGAAGTGCTTAGCTTTGGGTTCAATCTTGCGATGCTCGATCCCAGTGACAGAAAGGGAAACGACATGTATTGTATTCTTGCCATCGAGGATAAAAAGATGGGGTTTATATCATATTGCTTGAGTTTATCCCTCTACATCATGTCATCTTGCCTAATGCGTTACTCTGTTCTTATGAACTTAATACTCTAGATGCATGCTGCATAGCAGTCGATATGTGAAGTAATAGTAGTAGATGCAGAAGCGTTTCGGTCTACTTGTCACGGACGTGATGCCTATATACATGATCATGCCTAGATATTCTCATAACTATGCGCTTTTCTATCAATTGCTCGACAGTAATTTGTTCACCCACCGTAGAATTTGGTATCTTGGGAGAAGCCACTAGCGAAACCTATGGCCCCCGGGTCTATTTTCCATTATATTAATCTCCCTTCAACTAGCTATTTCTGTCGTCGTTTATTTTTGCAATCTTTGCTTTTCAATCTATACAACAAAAATACCAAAAATATTTATCTTATTATCTTTATCGGATCTCACTTTTGCAAGTGGCCGTGAAGGGATTGACAACTCGTTTATCGCGTTGGTTGCAAAGTTCTTATTTGTTTGTGCAGGTACAAGGCGACTTGCCTGTAGCCTCCTACTGGATTGATACCTTGGTTCTCAAAAACTAAGGGAAATACTTACGCTACTTTGCTGCATCATCCTTTCCTCTTCAAGGGAAAACCAACGCATGTTCAAGAGGTAGCACAACCCGACGTGTTAAAGGGGTTGTCAATCCCTTTCAGGTAATGGTGCCAGAAATTGGCAAATAGACGTGAGAAAATTGATACGACCACGTGTATTTTAAATGCAGAGATCGTCCCGGTTTCGACTGGAGCTGATATGGAGCGATGTATATCGAAATACCCACAGTTAAGTTACGAATATGAGCAACCACTAGTAGATAGATGCATGCATGTTGAAGCTTTGCAAGCGATGTGCGTCAGGAGAGAAGAGAACCTGTTCAGGTTGGGATAATAATTGCTTCAGTGTTAGACTTTCATGCATTAAGAGGAAACGAAGAAAAAGAATATTTTAATTATCTTGGTAAGCCTGATTTAGATGGAGGAAAGGAGTCCATGATGGATCTTGTTTGTTGGCTTGCCAGGAATAGTTGCTATGTGAGAAGCAAGTACATAAAATATTTTATATTCCTTTTTTACCATGGAAGGAACGTGTGTGGAAGGGATGCTTGATACGTGACCGATCTTCCTTGAAAGAATGCGGCTGGGGTCCACCTGTAAAGACATGAGCACTTATTTACATAATAAAGTCTTAATGCAGGTGTTTTCTAGGGTGTGTCGTTCGGTTGTAAAGATTATCTTGCTAATCTATAAAGCAAGAAATCTACTAGGTAGTTAAGAGTCCAAATACTATTGTACACGTACGAAGAGTTTTCTTGGTTAGTCAGCTTGCTTTCCAAGCTATGCCATTTGGGTCGGCTATTAAAGCCTAGGTTGTGCGTCATGTAATGGAGGTTATTTGATAAAATAGACACGATGTGTTTTTTAGGGTAGACACCCGTATCAAGTTTCAGAGGGATCTTTAGAAAACCTCTATGTTGTGATTTCTTTGTAGAAATTGTTTTGCGCGTGAGTACCGTCGTCGAGATTGGTTTTCTTGTGCTAGACCGTAGGGTTCAATCCCTCTATTTCGCGTACATCGTGTGTGCGAGCGAGAGGTTTCTGCTATTGCTGGTGGAGTGCCGTGAAAGATTGGGCCGCAACAACAGGTCGAATCTCACCACGAGGTTCGGTCTATATCAGGTGGTATCAGAGCAAGGTTGTTCACGGCACTGTGCGGAAGAAGACTGGATTATCACTGAAGCTAAGCTATGGATTTCAACTAGAGGAGGAAGGTCGATGGGATGGACTTTTTCATACTCGTGTTGTGGTACAGGAGAGATCATGTGCCATGACAATCGACCACATGAGTTTGATCAACGCTGCAAGCATCGAGATGGTGGAGAAGCTAGATCTATCGGTGACACCACGAGCACAACCATACTTGTTTCGTTGGGGTCATGAAGTGCTCACTGTCACGCACCAAACCAAGGTACCGTTTTTGTTGGGAAATTATTTTTGCGAGATTTTCTGCGACATGATTCCGGCACCGATGATTTCATGTCATTTATTATTGGGAGAGCCATGGTACAGAGAGCATGATGTTGTGTATGATTGTAAAACACACATATATACTGTCAAGAGGGGTAAGAAGTACAGCCTCGTGCCAATGGATGAGGAGTGTTTTATTTCTTGGAGAAAAGGACATCTTGAGAAGATAAAAGAGCATGAAGAAGAAGAAAAAAAGAAGGCCGAAGTTCCTGAAATTTTTGCGGCCGTCGTTCAATCCGCAGATCAAGATATTGCAAAAGAGATAGACTCGAAACCGGGGACGGTTTCGTTTCGAGGGGGAGAGGATGATACGACCACATGTAATCTAAATGCAGAGATCGTCCCGGTTTCGACTGGAGCTGATATGGAGCGATGTATATCGAAATACCCACAGTTAAGTTACAAATATGAGCAACCACTAGTAGATAGATGCATGCATGTTGAAGCTTTGCAAGCGATGTGCGTCAGGAGAGAAGAGAAGCCTGTTCAGGTTGGGATGATAATTGCTTCAGTGTTAGACTTTCATGCATTAAGAGGAAACAAAGAAAAAGAATATTTTAATTATCTTGGTAAGCCTGATTTAGATGGAGGAAAGGAGTCCATGATGGATCTTGTTTGTTGGCTTGCCAGGAATAGTTGCAACGTGAGAAGCAAGTACATAAAATATTTTATATTCCTTTTTTTACCATGGAAGGAACGTGTGTGGAAGGGATGCTTGATACATGACCGATCTTCCTTGAAAGAATGTGGCTGGGGTCCACCTGTAGAAGACCTGAGCACTTATTTACATAATAAAGTCTTAATGTAGGTGTTTTCTAGGGTGTGTCCTTCGGTTGTAAAGATTATCTTGCTAATCTATAAAGCAAGAAATCTACTAGGTAGTTAAGAGTCCAAATACTATTGTACACGTACGAAGAGTTTTCTTGGTTAGTCAGCTTGCTTTCCAAGCTATGCCATTTGGGTCGGCTATTAAAGCCTAGGTTGTGCGTCATGTAATGGAGGTTATTTGATAAAATAGACACGATGTGTTTTTCAGGGTAGACACCCGTATCAAGTTTTAGAGGGATCTTTAGAAAACCTCTATGTTGCGATTTCTTTGTAGAAATTGTTTTGCACGTGAGTACCGTCGTCGAGATTGGTTTTCTTGTGCTGGACCGTAGGGTTCAATCTCTCTATTTCGCGTACATCGTGTGCGCGGGCGAGAGGTTTCTGCTGTTGCTGGTGGAGTGCCGTGAAAGATTGGGCCGCAACAACAGGTCGGATCTCACCACGAGGTTCGGTCTATATCAAAAATTCTAGTAGATTGATAGATCGAACGCCAAATAAAATAAATAAGAATAAAATGCAGCAACGTATTTTTGTATTTTTGGTTTAATAGATCTGATAATAAAAGCAAAGGAAAAGTAGATCGCAAAGGCAAATATATGAGAAAGAAACCCGGGGGCCGTAGGTTTCACTAGTGGCTTCTCTCGAGAAAAATAGCAAACGGTGGGTAAACAAATTACTGTTGGGCAATTGATAGAACTTCAAATAATCATCATCCAGGCAACGATCATTATATAGGCATCACGTCCAAGATTACTGGACCGACTCATGCCTGCATCTACTAGTATTACTCCAAACATCGACCGCTATCCAGCATGCATCTAGTGTATTAAGTTCATGGAGAAACAGAGTAATGCAATAAGAACGATGACATGATGTAGACAGGATCTATCTATGTAGAGATAGACCCCATCGTTTTATCCTCAGTAGCAATGATACATACGTGTCGGTTCCCCTTTTGTCACTGGGATCAAGCACCGTAAGATTGAACCCACACAAAGCACCTCTTCCCATTGCAATAGAAATAGATCAAGTTGGCCAAACAAAACCCAAATATCAGAGAAGAAATACGGCGCTATAAGAAATCATGCATATAAGAGATCAAAGAAACTCAAATAACTTTCATGGATATAAAAAAGATAGATCTGATTATAAACTCAAAGTTCATCCGATCCCAACAAACACACCGCAAAAAGAGTTACATCATATGGATCTCCAAGAGACCATTGTATTGAGAATTTAGCGAGAGAGAGGAAGCCATCTAGCTGCTAACTACGGACCCGAAGGTCTACAAAGAACTACTCACGCATCATCAGAGAGGCACCATTGGAAGTGGTGAACCCCTCCGTGATGGTGTCTAGATTGGATCTGGTGGTTCTGGACTCTGCGGCGGCTGGAATTGATTTTTGTCGACTCCCCTAGGGTTTCTGGAATATTGGGGTATTTATAGAGCAAAGAGGTGGTCCGGGGGGCACCCGAGGTGGGCACAACCCACCAGGGCGCACCTGGGCCTCCTGGCGCGCCCGGGTGGGTTGTGCTCCCCTCGGAGCACCCCCAGGCGTAGCCTTGGCCCATTGGGTGTCTTCTCGTCCATAAAAAATCTCCGTGAAGTTTCGTTACATTTGGACTCTGTTTGGTATTGATTTCCTGCGATGTGTAAAACATGCAGAAAACAACAAGTCGCACTTGGCACTATGTCAATAGGTTAGTACCAAAAATGATATAAAATGACTATAAAATGATTATAAAACATCCAAGATTGATAATATAACAGCATGGAACAATAAAAAAATTATAGATACGTCGGAGACGTATCAACATCCCCAAGCTTAACTCCTGCTCGTCCTCGAGTAGGTAAGTGATAAAAACAGAATTTTTTATGTGGAATGCTGCCTAACATGTCATATCATATTCTTTTCTTTATAGCATGGACATTTGGACTTTTATGTGATTCAAAGCAATAGTCTAGTTTTGACATGATGACTTACTCAAGCATATCAACAAGCAACCATGTCTTTCAAAATATCAACGCCAAAATAAGTTATCCCTAGCCCATCATGCTTAATCATTGATCCATTCATGAAACACACTCGCATATTAGCTAAACCCAATACTCAAGTACGATCATATTTCCTCCTAGTTGGTGCTTTTATAAGAGAAGATGGAGACTCAAATTCAAAATAAAAATTGCATAAAGTAAAAGAAAGGCCCTTCGCAGAGGGAACTAGGGGTTTGTAGAGGTGCCAGAGCTCAAAGCGAAAAACTTAGAGATAAAAACATATTGGGAGATGTGCCTTTCCCACCAACGAAAACGACTTAGAGTTCCCAACACTTTCCATGCTAAATATATCATAGGCGGTTCCCAAATAGAAAATAAAGTGTATTCTTTTTCCACCATACTTTCACTTTCCATGGCTAGCCGAATACACGCTTGCCTTCCATACCAACACTTTCGAAGGAATTTATTATTTGAAAACATAAAGTAAATTCATTTTTCATTTCGGGATTGGGCATCCCTAATACCATTGCCTTACTCTCGTGCAATGACAAGTGAATAAACATTCATCGTGAGAATAACACATCTAGCATGGAAAATATTAGCCACACCTCACCGCTCCGCGAGCAGTACGAACACACAAAAGAGAAGTTTATTTTGAAAATTAGAGATGGCACATACAAATTTGCTTATAACAGCAAAATAATACCGCATATAGGTAGATATAGTGGACTCATGTCGCAAAACTGGTTTAAAGGTTTTTGGATGCACAAGTAGAGATCATACTTAATGAAAAATGAAGGCTAGCAAAAGATTGAGAAGCGACCAACCAAGAAACGAATAATCTCATAAGCGAGCATTAAGCATAATTAACACCAACTAATGCACCAGAAGTAGGATATAATTTCATTGCACAATTATTGACTTTCGTGCTTGCATAGGGAATCACAAACCTTAACACTAATATTCTTACTAAAGCATAATTACTCATCAACATGACTCACAGATCACATCATCATATCTCAAAACTATTACAAGGAATCAAGTTTATTTTGTCCAATGACTTCATGAAAGTTTTTATTATATCCTTCTAGGATATCTATCACTTTGGGACTAATTTTCATCTATTGCTTTTGATAAGCTCAAACAACTATAAGTGAAGATCATGAGCATAATTTTTCTTTCTCTCAAAATAATTTAAGTGAAGCAAGAGATAATTTCTTAAAAAATTTACTAACTCTGAAATAAATCTAAGTGAAGCAAGAGAGCATTTCTTCAAAAATACTAAAGCACACCGTGCTCAAAAAGATATAAGTGAAGCACTAGAGCAAGTCCATAGCTCATAGAAATTTAAATTAAGCATAGAGAGCAATTCTAACAAGTCATGACATAATTTTAGCTCTCTAAAATAGGTGTGTCCAGCAAGGAATCAAGACTTAAAACACAAAATAAAACAAGCAAAGACTCATATCATACAAGACGCTCCAAGCAAAACACACAGTATGTGACGAATAAAATATAGCTTCAAGTAAAATACCGATGGTCGTTAGAAGAAAGAGGGGATGCCACTCGGGGGCATACCTAAGCTTACTTGCTTGCTCTCTTTTGGATAATAGCTTGGGATGGCGGGGCAACCCCAAGCTTAGGCTCTTCTTACTCATTATTCCTTCATCCATCATAAGATAACCCAAAACTTGAAAACTTCAATCACACAAAACTCAACAAAACCTTCGTGAGATCTGTTAGTATAAGAAAGCAAATCAATACTATAGGTACTGTATCAAACCAATTCATATTTTGTTCTTCCATTATATATATTGCATTCCAACTTTTCTATGGCAAAAAATCATCAAATAAAACCATAGAATCATCAAAAGAAGCACACAATGCAAATAAAATAGAATATGTCAAAACAGAACAGTCTGTAGCAATCTGCCTATTTCTAATACTTCTGAAACTCCAAAAATTCTGAAAAATTAGGACGACCTGAGAAATTTGTATATTAATCTTCTGCAAAAAGAATTGGTATTTTAGAAAGCTCTGGTGATTTTTAACAATTGTTTTCGTGAGTGCAAAAGTTTCTGTTTTTCAGCAAGATCAAACAACTATCACCCAAGAAGATCCTGAAGGCTTTACTTGGCACAAACACTAATTAAAACACAAAAACCACAATCATAACAGTAGCATAATTGTGAAATACTCAAGAACATAAAGCAAAGATCAAAAATAAATTTTATTCATTGGGTTGCCTCCCAACAAGCGCTATAGTTTTACGCCCTTAGCTAGGCATAAAGCAAGGATCTAAGTTTTGTCATCTTTGGTTCCAGATCCATAGGATGCTCTCATGATTGATTCATATGGTGGCCTAATTCTTGTTCTAGGGAAGTGTTCCATTTCCTTCCTCAAAGTAAATTGGAACTTAATATTGCCTTCTTTCATATCAATCACGGCACCGATAGTGCGTAAAAACGGTCTACCAAGAATCATTGGACAAGACGGATTGCAATCAATATCAAGAACAATAAAATCAATGGGCACATAATTTCTATTTGCAAGAATAAGAACATAATTAATTCTTCCCATAGGATTTAATAGTAGAATCCACAAAGTGCAAATTCAAAGAACACGATTCAATATCAATAAGACCAAGCACATCACATAAAGATTTCAGAATTGTAGAAACGCTAGCACCCAAGTCACACAAAGCAAAACACTCATAATTTTTAATATTGACTTTGATAGTAGGTTCCCATTCGTCATGCAATTTTCTAGGAATTGAAACTTCTAATTCCAATTTTTCGTCAAAAGCTTTCATCATAGCATCAACAATATGTTTAGTAAAAGCTTTATTTTGTTCATAAGCATGGGGTGAATTTATCATGGATTGCAACAAAGAAATACAATCAATTAAAGAGCAACTATCATAATTAAAGTCCTTGTAATCCAAAAGAGTGGGCACATCACTAGTTAAAGTCTTGACCTCTTCAAACCCACTTTTATCAATTTTCTCAACAAGATTTTCACCCTCCGAATTATCGGGACGCCTTCTAGCTAAAGTTGACTCTTCTCCAGTCCCTTTTTAATCAATCTTAACTTTACTAAACAAGGAATCAATAGAAGAAACACCAATCATTTTAAGATCTTAATCACTTTTACGAAAGTAATCACTAGAGAACGCTTTTTCTAAAAATTCTCTTTTAGCTCTAAGCATAGTGGTTCTTTGCTTACTTTCATCCATAGAAACATAAAGAGCTTTAATTGAGTCATCAACCTTAGGCACAAAAAATTTCATCTTGAGATTTTCCACATCATGAGAAATTCTATCAACACTTCTAGACAAATCATCAATCTTATTCAACTTTTTTTCTATGGTAGTGTTGAAAACTTTCTGCATGTTGATAAATTCTTTAATATTATTCTCAAGATCAGAGGTATTCCTATTATTATTATAAGATTGATTTCCATAGGAATTACCATAGTTATTAGAGGAATTACTAGGAAAAGGCCTAGGATTAAAATTACCTCTATAAGCATTGTTGTTGAAATTATTTCGAGAGATAAAATTCACATATACGACATCACTATTTTGCTCAATCAAAGTAGACAAAGGAATATAATTAAAATCAATAGGAGCACTTTTACTTGCAACCAATTTCATAAGAGCATCAACTTTTTCACTCAAAGAAGAAATTTCTTCAACCAAATTATTTTTTTAAAGTAGGAGCTCTTTCGGTATGCCATTGCGAATAATTTGTCATAATATTATCTAGAAATTTGGTGGCTTCACCCAAAGTAATTTCCATAAAAGTACCACCCGCGGCAGAATCTAAAAGATTACGAGAAACAAAATTCAACCCCGCATAAATTTTTTGTATGATCATCCAAAGATTTAACCCATGAGTTGGGCAATTCCTTAGCATCATTTTCATCCTTTCCCAAGATTGCGACCCATGCTCATGTTCAAGTTGCCTGAAATTCATGATCTGGGTTCTAAGGGAAATAATTTTCGCGGGCGGAAAATACTTAGTGATAAAAGCATCTTTGCACTTATTCTAAGAATCGATACTATTGCGAGGCAAAGAAGAGAACCAAATTTTTGCAGAATCATGCAAAGAAAACGGAAATAATTTCATCTTTAAACATGATTGTCCACATCTTTTTTCTTTTGCATATCGCATAATTCCACGAAGGTATTAAGATGGGACGCGACATCCTCATTAGGAGTACCAGAAAATTGATCCTTCATAGCAAGATTCAGCAAAGCAGTATTAATATCACAAGACTCCGCACTAGTGGCGGGAGGAGCAATGGGAGTGTCAATAAAATCATTGTTTTTGGTATTTGAGAAATCACACAATTTGGTGTTCTCTTGAGTCATGATGACTACGCAACATTATTGCACTCAAAAACAGATCCGGCAAGAAAACGACAAACGAAAAAGAGGGGCGAATAAAACGGCAAATTTTTGTGAAGTGGGGGAGAGGAAAACGAGAGGCAAATGGCGAATAATGTAAGTTGCGAGGAGATGAGATTTGTGATTAGGAACCTGGTATATGTTGAAGATCCTCCCCGGCAACGGCGCCAGAAATGGTGCGTGGCTGGGAAACTATCTTGACTTGATCCTCCCCGGCAACGGCGCCAAAAATTCCTTTTGATGTCTGCTAGGACTACGTCGGTATTTCCCCAAAGAGGAAGGGATGATGCATCACAGCGGCGGTAGGTATTTCCCTCAGTGATGAAACCAAGGTTATCGAATGTAACACCCCGGTGTAATGATGCTACGGTAATCCCTGAGATCAAGCTAATATTTTTGCTATAACAGTGCTTGGTCACTTTGATCAATATTCCATTTCAACTTCTAGTTGAATTAAATTTGAATTTATGTGTGAAATTAAAAAATGCTTAGACATGAAAACTAAAATGTTCATCATGTGGAACATATTCTTCTGGTAATGTTGGTGGTGAACCAACATTTTTTTGCAAAATGTCTAAGTGGCCTAAAATAGCTTAAACAGAAAAGCTTAAAAAAAAGGAAAAGCAAGGAGAAAAGGAAGAAGGAGAAGCCCCTTGCCTCCATGGGCCTTAGCCCATTGCGCTTACCGGCCCACCTACCTCCCCGGTCGCTCTCCCCTACCCCTGTTCAACCGACCGAGGGCGCGCGCCCGCGCGTCGCTGTTGAACCGCCTCGCTGTCGACGACGAGGGGCAGGATAAGGCCTCCACGCCCCCGGCGCCTCGGGCCATCCTCCCACTTCCCCCCTCGTCCACTCCGCCTCTCCCTCTCCCCACCAGATGCCTCCTCGCCTCCCCCTCGTTCCCCGTCCACCTCCGACCACAGTCGCCGCCGCCCTCCGTCGTTGTCGCGGCCACCGGCGGCTCCGCGCCCGCTGGCACTGACGGTGAGCTCTGCCGGGGTCGACTCCTTCGACTGGCGCCCTCCACTGGAACCGGGAAGCACCGCAGCCGCCGTTCGTTCTTGTCCCCATCTCCAGCCAGCGCGACGCCGCCGCCGTCGATTCGGCCTTCCCCTGCGCTCCTAAACTTCCAAGGGCCATCGTCGTGCCGCTCAGTGAGCTCCACCCCCTTCCTCTCCCCGTCCTTGCTCCCTTTCCGCGCCATAGCAAACTGTGCGCGACACGCCGCCATTGCCGCGCCCTGGCTCCGCTGTCGAGCTCGCAGCCTTCGCTGTAGGGCCCGTCCCAGTCTGCCGAGCTCACCAACGCGTTCGTGGCTTCGATTAGTCGTCGTAGGAGTTGTGCGTCGTCCTTTTTGCCGCCGCTTTCGTCTCGTGCGAGATCGCCATGCTTCGGGCCCCGCCACTCTCGCCGCCGGCGATGTTCCGGCCATCCCCGAGTCCAGCCGGTAGCGCCGTCACGCGCGCGACGTCGAGCCGCGTCGAACACGCCTAGCCACGCGTCCGGAGACCCACCGTAGCACGAATCCGAGGCTCGCCGGTGTTCGGCCGCCACAAAAAGCTTCGCTGGAGCTGTTCCGGCACCGGCACTAACATGGCGCCCACGTGGCCGCGTCGGGGTCACAGGCCGCTGGGTCCCGCGGGCCCAGTTGACGTGTTGACCGGGTCAATTGTGCTGACAGTGCACGGTTGACCTAACATGTGGGCCCCCTTCTGTTAATTAGTCTAAAAACGAATTTGTAAATAAAAGTAATTAGATTAACCTAAACACTCACTGACACCCGGGGCCCCTTGTTAACCCTGTTAGATTAGTTTAATCCACTGTTAAGCCAACAGAGGCTGACATGTGGGTCCCCTTGGACCCACAGGTCAGTTTTGACCTGGTCAGCGAGTCTGTTGACCGCTGAGATCATCCCCACGCAATGCTGACGTCATATTCCTTTTTCTGTTAATGTAAATAATTTTAGAATATGCTTTAATCTTTGAAAATTCATAGAAAATAAACCGTATCTCGGATGAAAATGTTTTCTACATGAAAGTTGCTCAGAAAAATCCAACGTTTCTGAATACGCGGTCCGTTCATCTGTCACATGCCCCTAGCATGCTGAACATGGAACATGGAACATCTGAACCGGGAATACATTCCCGGTTGAATTCCCCCTTCACCTATGTCGTGCAGTACTACGTTAGGTCGACCCTAGTTCTGCTTATCGTCTTGTCATGCTTAGTGGTACCTCTGTTTGCTTTATATTTACTGTTTCTTCCCCCTCTTCTCTTCGGTAGACCCCGAGACCGATGCCGCCCCTGTGATCGACTACGTCGACGATGACCCCTCCTTGCCAGAGCAACCAGGCAAGCCCCCCCTTTGATCATCCTGATATCGCCCATTCCATTTTCTCATGCTTGCATTAGATTTTGCTACTGTAATTGATTGCTCCTATTCTGATGCATAGCCTGCTTTTGTAACTTGCTTATTGTTACCTACCTGCTTATCCTAAACTGCTTAGTATAGGTTGGTTAGTGATCCATCAGTGACCCCCACCTTGTCCTTGTTGCCCCTGCTTCATCATCGAAGACCCGATCAACGGGATCGAAGACAAGACCCCGACACGGCACATCACTTTCCCCTTAGTTGCTCGACACTACTGGGTTACTATCGAGTGCCGAGGGTGAGACCTCTACAGCACTTCTGATGTTAACCCTGTAGCGTAGCTATTTGGTCGTGGTCATCGAGGGTGATTCCGCCTTAACCACTTCCGATACGACTCTATCATGCAACCCCTCAAGTGTGCACCTCGGGGTGATTCCTCTTACGTTCACCTTGATGATTACATCTAGTGGAATTCACCGGGGGTGATTCCTCGGGTTTTCCCCTTGGTGTTTGGACACACAGATACTTGGACTTTACCACTGTTACTTGGAAAGACGGGTCGGCCCTGAGGAGTACCCGCGCGAGCTTAATTGCGAGTGATGTGGAGTCGGGTTGACCTGGAGGGTGCCCGCGAGATAATTACGAGGCGTGGCCGGGCATTCTTAGCCCTTGCCGCAAGTCCTCGAGACGGGGCAACGGGGTCACATCTTTCGTGAGTCTCTGCTTGTTACCGCGCGTTCCTAATCCACTACGATTTGGATATTTGATTCGAGGGGCCTCTGGCCTGATAGCACTAACCATCATGTGGGCATAGTATGGGCGTTCTGCGTCGTATGCATCAGCCGAAGCTTAATAGGCGTCAGCGACTGAGCGACGCGCGCCGGGTTGGACTGGTAAGCACCTACCTTTTTTAAGGAGGTAGCTAGGTCTGCTCACTGGCCGCGTTTGCAACGTGCAGGAGTTCCCGGGGCGATGGCCCATGACCCCTGGGGGCATAGGTTTAGTCTGGCGTACTGACCTCTCTATTAAGCCTAGGTCGGGTTGCGGCGTATTGTTTGGCTGAGGCCGGGCATGACCTAGGAAAGTGTGTCCGGCTGGAGTTGATCGAGCGTGGTGGGTAAGTTGGTGCACCCCTGCAGGGAAGAAAACATCTATCGATAGCCTGTCCTATGATAACGGACACTTGGAGTTGTATCCCGATCGATACAACTAGAACTTGATACTTGTGATGAGAATTGGATTGTGATGAAAACGGGATAGTATGGCTCTGGGATTGCTTTCTCGTAGGGAGTCGAGAAAGGATCTCTGGCCGAGGTTGATAACACTACTACTACTTTACTTTATGCTACTCTACTCCCTCCTGTTGCTGCAAGATGGTGGTTTCCAGAAGATGCTAGTCTTTGATAGGACTAGGTTCTCCCTTCAATTCTGGCTTTTCTGCAACCCAGTCCACATATACAGCCTTCCTTTGATAATGTTGCATATGTAGTGTAGATCCTTGCTTGCGAGTACTTTGGATGAGTACTCACGGTTGCTTTGCTTCCCCTTTTCCCCCCTTTCTTCTTCTTCCCGGTTGATGCAACCAGATGTCGGAGCCCAGGAGCCAGATGCCACCGCCGATGCCTACTACTACATGGAGGCCGCCGACGACCAGGAGTAGTTAGGAGGCTCCCAGGCAGGAGGCCTTGCCTTTTCGATCGTTGTTGATTTTGTGCTAGCCTTCTTAAGGCAAACTTGTCTAACTTATGTCTGTACTCAGATATTGTTGCTTCCGCTGACTCTTGTGTATTCGAGCCCTCGAGGCCCTGGCTTGTAATATACAGCATGTATTATTTTTGTGTGTGTCTAGAGTTGTGTTGTGATATCTTCCCGTGAGTCCTTGATCTTGATCGTACACATTTGCGTGTATGATTAGTGTACGATTGAATCGAGGGCGTCACAAGTTGGTATCAGAGCCGACTGCCTGTAGGTAGCCCCCTTTCCAACTCCTTGGCCGAAGTCGAGTCTAGTCACTACAATTTTTTTACTAACATGGATGTGTGTCTTACAGGCCCACATCGCCATTGGGCGGTATTAGGATCTTTTACTCCTCGTCTATACTTTGGGACTCTGATCTCTCTTCCATTCGGGTTAAATGAATTTACTAACTCTAACATTAGGATCCCGTGACCACATTCACCCCAAAGTTGGATAAGCCATAGTTATTCCTTAGAATAGTATTTTGAGTAGTGCACACACTGTCGTGTTGACTACTAAGTGGTATCCATCGTACCTATTTCATTATGCATGTTTCATCATGAATGATCCTTGTCTTTGCAAATGCTCAATGCTGAACTACCCCCTGTTACATGTTAGCAGGATGGTTAGACCGGCTGGTCGTGACCGTGGTGCCAACAATCCACCACCGCCCGAATTCTTTGCTGGAATGATGCAACAATTTGAGCCGAACCACCAGTTCATGGAAGGAATGATGGCTCAGTTTTCCTCGTCCGAACATGAATCAACAGCCAACCCCAGTAACTCTGCAGGACTTCATGCGCCTCAACCCAGCTATTTACCGCAGCTCAACTCAGCCCCTTGATGCTGATGACTGGCTCCGCGACATCACGTATGAAATGGAGTCTGCTATTGTGGCCCCTGCTAACTATGTCACCTTTGCATCATTCTTTCTGAAGGGTTTCGCTGCTCAATGGTGGGACAGCCACAGGCGTACCCTACCTGCTGGAACGGTCATCACTTGGCCGGATTTCCAAGCCGCTTTCCGTGCCCGCTTCATTCCTCAGGGAATCATGGACAAGAAGAAGCGAGAGTTCCACAACCTCACCCAAGGCAACAAGTCTGTAGATGCTTATCAGCGGGAATTCTTGGACTTGTCCCGTTACGCTGAAGAAGACATTGCTACTGATGCTCGTAAGCAAGAGAAGTTCCGTGACAGACTTCACCCTGATATCAAACTAGCGCTCCTGGTGCATGACTTTGCTGATTTCGCCACCATAGTGAACAAGGCTATTCAGGTTTAGACTGGTCTTCAGGAACACCAGGGATCTCTCAGGCGCAGCCGTGACGCTGGCTCATCTTCGGGCCCATCAGCGCAAAAGAGTCGGATATGGATTCCCCACAGCATATATCGTCCAACTGCACCTGCACCAAGACAGTCCTATGCTGCACCTCGCCTGCCTCCTCCACCGCAGAGGCAGCCTCTTCGAGTTGTACCACCCCAAGCTCCTGCTCCCAATCCCAATGATGGTCTGTGCTTCAGATGTGGCCGTCCAGGTCACCTTGCCAAAGAGTGCAATCAGAAAAAGAGCCAGCTAGCTCCGCCTTCAACTGGCCGTAACAATAAGCCCCATAACAACAATGCCATACCTTATGGTCGTGGTCAGACTAATCATATTGATCTGAATGAAGCTCAAGACCAGCCTGCCACTGTGATGGGTACTCTTCTTGTTAATTCAGTACCAGCTGCTGTTTTATTCGATACAGGAGCATCGCATATTTTCATATCTGAAGATTTTGCATTCATGTATGGCATTAAATACGAAGAGATGCACATTCGACTAGTGGTAAAAACCCCTGCGGGCCAATGCCAAACCTCCATGGTTAGCCACAACGTTTCAGTTGAAATCAAAGGGTTGGAATTTTTTTTCTCCCCCATTATTCTGAAGTCTTCCAATATTGACCTCATTCTGGGAATGGATTGGTTGAAAGCACATACGGCTTCTATCGTTTGCGCCACTAAAACCTTCCACCTTCTACACCCTTCAGATGGGATAGTAAGCTACAATGCTCATCTGGTTCAAAATGCCGAAGCCCGACTCTATCTCCGGAATGCGTTGAACGCAGCACCTCTTGAGGGAATTGAAAAGATTCCAGTCGTTTGCGACTTCCTAGATGTCTTTCCAGAAGAACTTCCATGAATACCCCCTGCCCGGGCTGTCGAGTTCATCATCGACTTGAAACCAGGCACCGTTCCTATTGCTAAACGCCCCTACAAGATGCCGCCTCATGAGCTCCTTGAAGTTAAGGATGAAATTGACAAATCTCTTCGCAAGGGTTTCATTCGTCCAAGTTCCTCTGCTTGGGGAGCACCTTCTCTCTTCGTCAAGAAGAAGGACGGTATGAACCGTTTGGTCCAAGACTATCGTCCTATCAACCAAGCTATAATTCAGAACAAATATCCCCTTCCTCGGATCAATGATCTGTATGATCAACTGGCTGGTTCATCGATATTCTCTAAACTCGACTTGAGGTTGGGTTACCACCAGATCCGTGTTCGTGAAGATGATATTCCAAAGACGGCATTCGTCACTCGTTATGGTTCTTACGAGTACACCGTCATGTCTTTTGGCTTGACCAATGCTCCAACCACATTCTCCCGTCTGATGAATTACATATTCATGGATTACCTCGACAAGTTCAGTCGTAGTCTATCTGGATGAAATCTTGGTATATTCGAAGAACAAAGAAGAACATGTTGAGCATCTTCGACTTGTTCTAGAGAAGCTTCGAGAGCATCAACTTTATGCCAAGTATTCCAAGTGCGAATTCTGGCTTCCCGAAGTCACCTACCTTGGTCATGTCATCTCCAAGGATGGTATTGCCGTCAACCCAGAGCACGTTCAGGCTATTCTTGACTGGACCCCTCCGAAGACTGTCAAGCAAGTCAGAAGCTTTCTCGAACTTGCCAGTTATTGCCGCCGTTTCGTCGAGAGCTTCTCCAAGATTGCCAAGCCCCTGACTAATCTGCTTCACAAGGGCGTTAAGTTCGATTGGACAGACAATTGTCAGGAAAGTTTCCAGACACTCAAGGACAAGCTGACTTCTGCCCCAGTGCTTGCTCCCCCTGATTCTCGCAAGGACTTCGTCATCTATTGCGACGCTTCACGACAAGGATTAGGCTGCGTCCTAATGCAAGAGCGCAGAGTGATTGCTTATGCCTCCCATCAAGTGCGCCCTCATGAAGAGAACTATCCAGTTCATGACCTCGAGCTTGCTGCGGTTATCTTTGCACTGAAGCTATGGCGACAGTACCTTCTCGGTAATCGTTGTGAGATCTTCACCGATCATCAGAGTCGGAAGTACCTGTTTACTCAGCCAGATCTGAACCTCCGTCAACAGCGATGGATGGAAGCTATTGCTGACTACAACTGCGGTATATCCTATACCCCTGGCAAGGCTAATGTAATGGCCAATGCCCTGAGCCGTAAGTCTTATTGCAACAATCACATGGTTTTCAAAGCTCAACCCCGCCTTTATGAAGAGCTATGCAAGCTGAACCTCCAACTAGTTCCACAGGGTTCTCTGAATAACCTTGTCCTGGAACCAACTCTGCTGAAACCAATTAAGTCTGCTCAAGCCAAAGATGCTCACATTGATTTGATGAAAAAGGATCTTGCCTTAGAGAAATCCAGAGATTTCTCACTTGGTGAAGATGGAACCTTATACTTCAGAGATCGCATTGTTGTACCCCGGTTCGAGCTTATGACAGAGAAGGTGATGAAAGAAGCGCATGACACCCCTCTTTCTATTCATCCGGGAAGTACCAAGATTTATCTAGACATTCGTCAGAAGTATTGGTGGTCTAAGATGAAGCAAGACATTGCTCGATATATTGAAGAATGTGACGTTTGTCGTCGCGTCAAAGCAGAACATCAGAAACCGGCTGGACTTCTACAACCACTTTCGATTCCTGAATGGAAGTGGGATAAGATTTAGATGGACTTCGTCACTGGCCTTCCCAAGTCTCAGAAAGGTAACATGCTATCTTTGTCATCATCGACCAATTCTCGAAGGTTGCTCACTTTCTGCCAGTCAGGGAGACAATCACTGCAAGCCAATTAGCAAACTTGTATATCTCCAGAATTGTGTCACTCCACGGCATTCCGAAGGAGATCAGTTCAGACCACGGCAGTATATTCACTTCAAAGTTCTGGGATAGTTTCCAAGAGGCAATGGGAACTCATATTACCTGGAGCACGGCTTATCATTCCCAATCCCAAGGCCAAGTCGAGCGAGTCAATCAAATTCTTGAAGACATGCTTCGGGCTTGTGTTATTTCATTCGGCAAGAAGTGGGAAGAATCTCTCCCTTATGTGGAGTTCTCTTATAACAACAGCTATCAAGCCAGCTTGAAGATGGCACCCTTCGAAGTGCTTTATGGACGTAAGTGCCGAACCCCACTGAATTGGTCAGAAACTGGGGAACGAACGTTCATTGGTCCAGACATTATTCAACAAGCTGAAGAGCAGGTTCGCATTGTCCGGGATAATCTCAAGGCGGTCCAGTCCCGCCAGAAGAGCAACTATGACCGGAAACACTAGGGTTCAACTTATCAACCTGGTGAACAAGCTTATTTGCGTGTCACTCCTTTGAGAGGCACTCATTGGTTCGCAGTCAAGGGCAAGCTAGCTCCGCGCTACATTGGTCCTTTCCGCATTCTGGCCCGTCGTGGACTGGTGGCTTATCAACTGGAGTTGCCACCTCAGTTCTCTCACATCCATGACGTCTTCCACGTGTCGCAACTTCGTCGATGCTTCAAGGATCCGGAACGTGAAGTGGATCTAGAATTGATTGAAATTCAAGATGATCTCACATAAAAAGAGCATCCGATCCGCATTCTTGAAGAAGCTGAACGTCGAACCCGCCAGAAGGTTACCAAGTTCCTCAAGGTGCAATGGTCGAATCATACTAAAGATGAAGCCACTTGGGAACGTGAAGATAACCTCCGGGCTGAATACCCCGACCTATTCCCTTCTACCTCTTAATTCTCGGGACGAGAATTTCTTTTAGAGGAGGAGAGTTGCAACACCCCGGTGTAATGATGCTACAGTAATCCCTGAGATCAAGCTAATCTTTTTGCTATAACAGTGCTTGGTCACTTTGATCAATATTCCATTTCTAATTCCAGTTGAATTCAATTTGAATTTATGTGTGAAATTCAAAAATGCTTAGACATGAAAACTAAAATGTTCAGCATGTGGAACATATTCTTCTGGTAATATTGGTGGTGAACCAACATTTTTTTTCAAAATGTCTAAGTGGCCTAAAATAGCTTAAACAGAAAAGCTTTAAAAAAAGAAAAAGGAAAAGCAAGGAGAAAAGGAAGAAGGCGAAGCCCCTGCCTCCATGGGCCTTAGCCCATTGCGCTTACCGGCCCACCTACCTCCCCGCTCGCTCTCTCCTACCCCTGTTCAACCGACCAAGGGTGCGCGCCCGCGCGTCGCTGCCGAACCGCCTCGCCGTCGATGACGAGGGGGAGGATAAGGCCTCCACGCCCCCGGTGCCTCGGGCCATTCTCCCACTTCCCCCCCTCGTCCACTCCACCTCTCCCTCTCCCCACCAGATTTCTCCTCGCCTCCCCCCTCGTTCCCCGTCCACCTCCGAGCACAGTCGCCGCCGCCCTCCGTCGTTGTCGCAGCCACCGGCGGCCCCGCGCCCGCTGACCCTGATGGTGAGCTCCGCCGGGGTCGACTCCTTTGACTGGCGCCCTCCGCTGGAACCGGAAAGCACCGCAGCCGCCGTTCGTTCTTGTCCCCATCTCCGGCCACCGCGACGCCGCCGTCGTCGATTCGGCCTTCCCCTGCGCTCCTAAACTTCCAAGGGCCATCGGCGTGCCGCTCGGTGAGCTCCACCCCCTTCCACTCCCCGTCCTTGCTCCCTTTCTGCGCCATAGCAAACTATGCGCGATGCGCCGCCATTGCCGCCCCCTCGCTCCACTGTCGAGCTCGCGGCCTTCGCTGTACGGCCCCTCCCAGTCCGCCGAGATCACCAACGCGTTCGTGGCTTCAAGTAGTCGTCGTAGGAGTTGTGCGCCGTCCTTTTTGCCGCCGCTTTCGTCTCGCGTGAGCTCTCCATGCTTCGGGCCCCACCACTCTCGCCGCCGGCGATGTTTCGGCCATCCCCGAGTCAAACCGGTAGCACCGTCACGCGCGCGACGTCGAGCCGCGTCGACCGCGCCTAGCCACGCGTCCGGAGACCCACCGTAGCGCGAATCCGAGGCTCGCCGGTGTTCGGCCGCCGCGAAAAGCCTCGTCGGAGCTGTTCCGGCGCCGGCGCTAACATGGCGCCCACGTGGCCGCGTCGGGGTCACTGGTAGCTGGGTCCCACGGGCCCAGTTGACTGGTTGACCGGGTCAATTGTGCTGACTGTGCACGGTTGACCTAACATGTGGGCCCCTTCTGTTAATTAGTCTAAAAACGTATTTGTAAATAAAATTAATTAGATTAACCTAAACACTCACTGACACCCGGGGCCCACACCCTAATTAACCCTGTTAGATTAGTTTAATCCACTGTTAAGCCAACAGAGGCTGACATGTGGGTCCCTTTGGACCCACAGGTCAGTTTTGACCTGGTCAGCGAGTCTGTTGGCCGCTGAAAACATCCCCACGCAATGCTGATGTCATATTCCTTTTCTGTTAATTTAAATATTTGAGAATATGCTTAAATCTTTGAAAATTCATAGAAAATATACCGTATCTCGGATGAAAATGTTTTCTACATGAAAGTTGCCCAGAAAAATCCAACGTTTCCGAATACACGGTCCGTTCATCTGTCACATGCCCCTAGCATGCTGAACATGGAACATTCCCCCTCCGGTCATCTGTCTGGCATAGGTCCGGAACCGGGAATACATTCCCGGTTGAATTCCCCCTTCACCTATGTCGTGCAGTACTACGTTAGGTCGACCCTAGTTCTGCTTATCGTCTTGTCATGCTTAGTGGTACCTCTGTTTGCTTTATATTTGATGTTTCTTCCCCCTCTTCTCTTCGGTAGACCCTGAGATCGATGCCGCCCTTGTGATCGACTACGTCAGCGACCAACCCTCCTTGCCAGAGCAACCAGGCAAGCCCCCCCTTTGATCATCCTGATATCACCCATTCCATTCTCTCATGCTTGCATTAGATTTTGCTACTGTAATTGATTGCTCCTATTCTGATGCATAGCCTGCTTTTGTAACCTGCTTATTGTTACCTACCTGCTTATCCTAAACTGCTTAGTATAGGTTGGTTAGTGATCCATCAGTGACTCCTACCTTGTCCTTGTTGCCCCCTGCTTCATCATCGAAGACCCGATCAACGGGATCGAAGACTAGACCCCGGCACCGCACATCACTTTCCCCTTAGTTGCTCGACACTACTGGGTTACTATCGAGTGCCGAGGGTGAGACATCTACAGCACTTCTGATGTTAACCCTGTAGTGTAGCTATTCGGTCGTGGTCATCGAGGGTGATTCTGCCTTAACCACTTCCGATATGACTCTGTCATGCAACCCCTCAAGTGTGCACTGATACGTCCATTTTGCATCATGCTTTTATATCGATATTTATTGCATTATGGGCTGTTATTACACATTATGTCACAATACTTATGCCTATTCTCTCTTATTTTACAAGGTTTACATAAGGAGGGAGAATGCCGGCAGCTGGAATTCTGGGTTGGAAAAGTAGCAAATATTAGAGACCTATTCTGCACAACTCCAAAAGTCCTGAAACTCCACGGAAGTTATTTTTGGAAATAATAAAAAATACTGAGCGGAAGAAATACCAGAGGGGGCCCACACCCTGGCCACGAAGGTGGGGGCCGCGCCCTACCCCCCTGGGCGCGCCCCCTGTTGGCCCTCCGGTGCGCATCTTCTGCTAGATGAAGTCTTTCGTCCGAAGAAAAATCATAAGCAAGCTTTCGGGACGAGACTCCGCCGCCACGAGGCGGAACCTTGGTGAAACCAATCTAGGGCTCTGGCGGAGCTGTTCTACCGGGGACACTTCCCTTCGGGAGAGGGAAATCATCGCCATCGTCATCACCAACGCTCCTCTCATCGGGAGGGGGCCAATCTCCATCAACATCTTCACCAGCACCATCTCCTCTCAAACCCTAGTTCATCTCTTGTATCCAATTCTTGTCTCTAAGTCTGGGATTGGTACTTGTGGGTTGCTAGTAGTGTTGATTACTCCTTGTAGTTGATGCTAGATGGTTTATTTGGTGGAAGATCATATGTTCAGATCCTATATGCATATTAATACCCCTCTGATTATGAACATGAATATGCTTTGTGAGTAGTTACGTTTGTTCCTGAGGACATGGGAGAAGTCTTGCTATTAGTAGTCATGTGAGTTTGGTATTCGTTCAATATTTTGATGCGATGTATGTTGTCTCTCCTCTAGTGGTGTTATGTGAACATCGACTACATGACACTTCACCATTGTTTTGGCCTAGAGGAAGGCATTGGGAAGTAATAAGTAGATGATGGGTTGCTAGAGTGACAGAAGCTTAAACCCTAGTTTATGCGTTGCTTCGTAAGGGGCTGATTTGGATCCATATGTTTCATGCTATGGTTAGGTTTACCTTAATACTTCCTTTGTAGTTGCGGATGCTTGCAATAGGAGTTAATCATAAGTGGGATGCTTGTCCAAGTAAGGACATCACCCAAGCACCGGTCCACCCACATATCAAATTATCAAAGTACCCAACGCGAATCATATGAACGTGATGAAAACTAGCTTGACGATAATTCCCATGTTTCCTCGGGACCGCTTTTCTCTATATAAGAGTTTGTCCAGGCTTGTCCTTTGCTACAAAAAGGATTGGGCCACCTTGCTGAACTTTATTTACTTTTGTTACTTGTTGCTCGTTACAAATTATCTTATCACAAAACTATCTGTTACCTATAATTTCAGTGCTTGTAGAGAATACCTTGCTGAAAACCGCTTATCATTTCCTTCCGCTCCTCATTGGGTTCGACACTCTTACTTATCGAAAGGACTACGATAGATCCCCTATACTTGTGGGTCATCATGCACCTCGGGGGTGATTCCTCTTACGTTCACCTCGATGATTACACCTAGTGGAATTCACCGGGGGTGATTCCTCGGGTTTTCCCCTTGATGTTTGGACACACGGATACTTGGACTTTACCACTGTTACTTTGAAAGACGGGTCGGCCCTGAGGGGTACCCGTGCGAGCTTAATTGCGAGTGATGTGGAGTCGGGTTGACCTGGAGGGTGCACGCGAGATAATTACGAGGCGTGGCCAGGCATTCTTAGCCCTTGTCGCAAGTCCTCGAGACAGGGCAACGGGGTCACATCTTTCGTGAGTCCCTGCTTGTTACCGCGCGTTCCTAATCCACTATGATTTGGATATTTGATCCGAGGGGCCTCTGGCCTGATAGCACTAACCATCACGTGGCATAGTATGGGCGTTCTGCGTCGTATGCGTCATCCGAAGCTTAATAGACGTCAGCGACTAAGCGGCGCACGCCGGGTTGGACTGGTAAGCACCTGCCTTTTTTAAGGAGGTAGCTAGGTTTGCTCACCGGCCGCGTTCGCAACGTGCAGGAGTTCCCGGGGCAATGGCCCATGACCCCTGGGGGCATAGATTTAGGCCGGCGTGCTGACCTCTCTATTAATCCTAGGTCGGGTTGCGGCGTATTGTTTGGCCGAGGCCGAGCATGACCCAGGAAAGTGTGTCCGGCCGGAGTTAATCGAGCATGGTGGGTAAGTTGGTGCACCCCTGCAGGGAAGAAAACATCTATCGATAGCCTGTCCCGCGGTAACGGACACTTGGAGTTGTATCCCGATCGATACAACTGGAACTGTATACTTGTGATGAGAATTGGATTGTGATGACAACTGGATAGTATGGCTCTGGGATTGCTTTCTCGCAGGGAGTCGAGAAAGGATCTCTGGCCGAGGTTGATAACACTACTACTACTTTACTTTATGCTACTCTACTCCCTCCTGTTGCTGCAAGATGGTGGTTTCCAGAAGATGCTAGTCTTCGATAGGACTAGATTCTCCCCTCTATTCTGGCTTTTCTGCAGCCCAGTCCACATATACAGCCTTCCTTTGATAATGTTGCATATGTAGTGTAAATCCTTGCTTGCGAGTACTTTGAATGAGTACTCACGGTTGCTTTGCTTCCCCTTTTCCCCCCTTTCTTCTTCTTTCCGGTTGATGCAACCAGATGTCGGAGCCCAGGAGCCAGATGGCACCGCCGATGCCTACTACTACGTGGAGACCGCCGACGACCAGGAGTAGTTAGGAGGCTCCCAAGCAGGAGGCCTTACCTTTTCGATCGTTGTTGCTTTTGTGCTAGCCTTCTTAAGGCAAACTTGTCTAACTCATGTTTGTAATCAGATATTGTTGCTTCCGTTAACTTTTGTGTATTCGAGCTTATGTATTAGAGCCCTCGAGGCCCCTGGCTTGTAATATAAAGCTTGTACTATTTTATTTTGTGTCTAGAGTTGTGTTGTGATATCTTCCCGTGAGTCCTTGATCTTGATCGTACAAATTTGCGTGTATGATTAGTGTACGATTTAATCGAGGGCATCACATCAAACCAGTAGGAGAACCAAGCAACACAACATAAACCACCCCTGCACACAAATAACAACTACTCGCAACCTGGCGTGTTAAAGGGGTTGTCAATCCCTTTCGGGTAACGGCGCCAGAAATTGGCAAACGGACATGAGGAAATTGTAGTAGATTGATAGATCGAACGCCAAATAAAATAAATAAGAATAAAACGCAACAAGGTATTTTTGTATTTTTGGTTAATAGATCTGAAAATAAAAGCAAAGGAAAAGTAGATCGCAATGGCAAATATATGAAAAAGAGACCCGGGGCCGTAGGTTTCACTAGTGGCTTCTCTCGAGAAAAATAGCAAACGGTGGGTAAACAAATTACTGTTGGGCAATTGATAGAACTTCAAATAATCATGACGATATCCAAGCAATGATCATTATATAGGCATCACGTCCAAGATTAGTAGACCGACTCCTGCCTGCATCTACTACTATTACTCCACACATCGACCGCTATCCAGCATGCATCTACTGTATTATGTTCATGGAGAAACAGAGTAATGCAATAAGAACGATGACATGATGTAGAAAAGATCTATCTATGTAGAGATAGACCCCATCATTTTATCCTCAGTAACAACGATACATACGTGCCGGTTCCCCTTCTGTCACTGGGATCAAGCACCGTAAGATCGAACCCACTACAAAGCACCTCTTCCCATTGCAAGATAAATAGATCAAGTTGGCCAAACAAAACCCAAATATCGAAGAAGAAATACGAGGCTATAAGAAATCATGCATATAAGATATCAAAGAAACTCAAATAACTTTCACGGATATCAAAAAGATAGATCTGATCATAAACTCAAAGTTCATCCGATCCCAACAAACACACCGCAAAAAGAGTTACATCATATGGATCTCCAAGAGACCATTGTATTGAGAATTCAGTGAGAGAGAGGAAGCCATCTAGCTACTAACTACGGACCCGAAGGTCTATAAATAACTACTCACGCATCATCGGAGAGGCACCAATGGAAGTGGTGAACCCCTCTGTGATGGTGTCTAGATTGGGTCTGGTGGTTCTAGACTCTACGGCGGCTGGAATTGATTTTTGTCGACTCCCCTAGGGTTTCTGGAATATTGGGGTATTTATAGAGCAAAGAGGCGGTCCGGGGGGCACCCGAGGTGGGCACAACCCACCAGGGCGCGCCTGGGCCTCCTGGCGCGCCCTGGTGGATTGTGCTCCCCTCGGAGCACCCCCAGGCGCAGCCTTGGCCCACCGGGTGTCTTCTGGTCCATCAAAATTCTCCGTGAAGTTTCATTGCATTTGGACTCCGTTTGGTATTTATTTCTTGCGATGTAAAAAACATGCAGAAAACAGCAACTGGCACTATGTCAATAGGTTAGTACCAAAAAATGTTATAAAATGATTATAAACTATCCAAGATTGATAATATAACAGCATGGAACAGTCAAAAATTGTAGATACGTTGGAGACGTATCATACACTTGGGGTAATAGACAACCTGGACTGTCTAATGTCAAAGAGAGGCTTGATAGAGCCTTTGGGAACGTGATACTAATGATTATGTTTGAACATGTTAAGGTGCGACACATTGTTGCTATGGAGTACAACCATTGCTTTGTTCCGATGGATCTTCGGGAGCATCTGTTTGGGGCTACATCATAGGGGGCTAAATTCGAGGAGGATCATTTAGAGGTTCAGGTCCTTTATCAATCCTTGTATACTTCACAAGTTTTCTAGAGATGAATAATCTGCTTGACATGGTTCTAGTTCGGGTTACGAAAGCCATGCATCGTGAGCTTGAGAAACCATATGTAGAGGATGAAGTAAAATCCGCTCAGTTTCAAATGGTCCCATCCAAAGCTCCGGTCATGGATGGGATTACAGCGGGATTTTTTTAGCGCTTTGGAGTTTATTAAAACATGATATCTTTGTTGCTGTGCCAGATTTCTTGAACTCAGGCGAGCTACCGATGGGTATGAATGACACGTCTATCTTGCTAATTCCTACGGTGCACTCCCCCCAAAGGATTTCCCAACACTGTCCTATTTCCTTATGTCCGTTCTTGTACAAGATAGCTGCCAAGGCAATTGCAAACAAGGCTAGGATGTTCTTGGATGGTATTATTGGAGAGGAGCAGAGCGCGTTTGTCCCCGGATGATTAATCGCCAACAATTTATTGATTGTGCATGCAATGAGAAGAAGAAATAAGGGGCGAAATACAGTGTGTGTCGTTAAGTTAGACATGATGAAGGCGTACAATCGGGTCAAGTGTCACTATCTTCAATCGATCATGTTGAAACTGGGTTTTGGAGTGGATTTTTTCGTCTAGTACTAAAGTGTGTTACCCCGACCATATTTTTCATACGTGTTACACTACAAAAAAAGACACATCCGTGACATTTTGGGCCGAACGAAATTTTTCTGTCATACTTATGACACTTCTATGACGATAATTGTGACAAAACCCGGTATCATCATAGATGTGGTGGGGTCCTACTTCTATGACAAAAATCATGACAGAAAATGGGCTTTTCGTCCTGGGCGGGCCGGAGACGCAGTTGCATGACATTCTTTGGGCCATCCATGACGGAAAAAACCGTGGTAGAAGCGAGGGCGAGGAAAATATTGGGGTGTTCCCGGTTACGGTGGGTGGTCGGGGCCAAGCGATGCACGTTTCTCTCGTACACACACGCGCGTGGATGCGAGGCGTTGGGCTCTAACTGAACCCGAGCAGGCGTTGGGCTCTAACTAAACCCGAGCGAGGCGTTGGGCTCTAACTGAACCCGAGCAATTGCACTGCAGGCTACGCGTTACTGAACCCGAGCGATCGATCGATGGCTGTTAACCGAACTCGATCGAGCGATTCCTTCACTCTGCTGCTAACTGAAGCCGATGGATGTTGCCTCTGGATGAACAGTGAGCGTTGCTGGGGGGTTTGGATGAACAGTTCCCGGTGGGGGTGGATGAACAGGACCCCGTGGTGTTGCCTCTGGATGAACAGGACCCCGATCAATCGAGCCTGTTGGGGCTGGACGAATAGGACCCCGTGGAGGGCTGGATGAACAGGACCACCCCATGGAGGGCTAGATGAACAGTAGACGGTGGAGGGCTGGATGAACAGTACCCCGTGGAGGGGTGGTTGAACAGGAGCCCGTGGAGAGGGCTAGTTGAATAGTAGCCGGTGGAGGCTGGATGAACAGGAGCCTGTGGATGAACAGTCGCAGGTGGAGGCTGGAGGAGGTCGACGGTGGATGAACAATAGCCCGTGGAGGCTGGAGGGGGTCGATGGTGGAGATGAACAGTATCCCGTGGAGTCCCGTTTTGCAGTACGCCACACCCCTCCCGATGAACAGGACCCCCGTTTCAACCGTAGCGCTCCAACACAAGTCCATTTACTCCGTTTTGCGGTACGCCACACCCCTCCCGATCAACAGGACCCCCGTTTCGACCGTAGGAGGTCCGTTTCCTCCGCTTTGCGGTACGCCAGACCCCTGCCGATGAACAGGATCCCGTTTCGAACGTGGCCGGTCGAACAGAATGCCGTTTCCTTCGTTCTGCGGTACGCCAGGCCTTGTTTCCATTGGCTATTCCGTCCAAGCCGGTTGGCTCCCACGCGTTCCGTTGCCTCCCGATGAACACGACGCATTCCGTTGCCTCCCCATGAACACGACGACGACGCAGTTTCTCCGTTCCGACCCAGCCATGTATACGAGCCCTGGCTGTACGTATGCGCGAGTAGGCATTCGAGACCCCGCCCGTATGTACGTACGTGGCCGTATTTTATTTCTTGCACACTGGCCGCTCTATGTACATGTACATGCTACGTCCGCGCCTCTACATCGACCAGTATGTACGTACACGTTCGCGACTAGAATGACAATGCTACGTACGCTTCGACCAGGTGGGTCCCGACTGTCAGGCACTGTGACACCCAAGTTTTTATTTGGATTTTTTTAAAAAGATTTTTATTTGACTTGAAGGGAGTGATTCAAAAATTTTCTTCAAGAGAACTCTCACTCTCAAATATTTTTCTTTATGGCAAAAGTTTTGTTTGGATCCACCCAAGATCTTCCTTTGGTCTTGGAGGTTCTTGCTTTTCATTGGACTCAAGACAAAATGTTTTTCATTTGAGAAAATAACCTTTGAAATATTTTTGAGAATGCACTATGGCTTTTGGAAAGTCCTTTGCCACTTTCAACTATTCCTTCTTGCCATGGCATAAGTGCAAATCCTCTCTCCTAACCCTTCCCTCACCTTTGGATCATGATTTGCATCAAATCCAGCAAGTTGAACCTCCTCATGTGATCATTTCCATTCAAATTCTATTCAAATAAATTTCTGTCTTCTCTTATAGCACTTGGAGATTTACAAAGGAACTCCTTTTTCTGTTTTGATTTTTACCACCAAACCTTTTTCCCCTCCTAGTCCTTTGAACCCTCAACCTGGAACCATGAAGATCCACTGGTCTCCAGTTCAAAAATTTCAAACTACATCAACTGCAAGTTTGGACCAGATTTGCCAAATTTGGTGAAATTCATTCAAAACTTTCTCCAAAAATTCCAAGTAAATTCATGCAGCCCCTGGGTGCTTTGAGTGATCATCTCACCAAGTTACAGCTCCAGAAAAATTTATCTCTTTACCAAAACCTACTGTCGAACACCTGCAATGCTTGGTCACTGTCAAGATTCAGTAAGTTCAGAGTTCAGTCAAGTGGCTGCTGTCGTTTTCTTCAGAAACGGGCGTCGATCTCGCCAGTACCCTCGCGTCGCCTTGCTCCTCGTCCTCGCCCTCTCGTTCCTGCACCGCACGAGTGCCTGGCATCTTGCGGGCGTCGGCGACGAGCAGCAGAAGGTGCGCCGCCCCGTGACCGACGCCGGCGGCGGCTTTGCGGACGCCAGCGGGAGACACGGCGCCGCCGACTCCACCCAGCACCGCCCAAACCACCGGAGCCCGCCGCGTGGCCGTCCACTCCCCCGAATGCGCTGCCGCTCTCGTCGTGAACCCCAGGGCGCGGAGCGCGCTCTTTGCCGCCGTTGAGCCCGTGCGGTCACCTCACCATGGGCAGACGCCATTACGCCAGGGCCAGCTCCGTTTAGCTGCAAAACGAGTCCCGTAACATCCACTGATGCTGCCCGACCGCTCAAACCCTCTGCCAACCCACTGCTCCGCCGTAATCGCTCGCCGGAGATTCTCCGTTCACGGCCACCCCGTCGATCTGCCTATAAATAGAGGTCCCGAGCTTCAACTCGAGCACCCACCAGCCCTAGACTTCCCCTAGAGCACGCCCAGCCACTGGAAGAGCCGCGAGGGGGTCTCCTTCCTCGACTCCGGCCGCCGTGACCCGCCACGGGATCCAGCCCGATTCGCCCCCGTGTGTACTCCGCAGCCCCCATTCTCTTGCCAGTAGCTTCTCCTTGCATCACCCGTTCTGACCCGCGCCTCAATTCGTACTTTGCAGCCCTCCACCGGAGTTCCCCAACCTCACCCGAACCGCCGTCCGCCGGAGATGGTGTCGCCGTCGACGTGGTGCTCCCCGTTGGACGAGTCCACCACCCACCGACGCGGAAGAAGACACTGAAGCTCTTGGTACCCTCCGTTTCTCCTAACTCGCCGTGGTTCGACGCCGGCGTCCACCGCCGTCTTTGGGCGCCGGCGAGCTTTCAAACCTGACATGCGGGCCCCGCGTGTCAGCCTCTGTTTTATTTCCCCGAACCGTTTTCTGTTGGCGCCTTCGGGCAAAATACGTTTTCTCCTTGCGCTTGCGCATTCCCAGCCGAACAGTTTTCTGTTTTCTCAGTTAAAACCCTGGAACTTTTCTGTTTCATTATAGAAAGGTCCCTGGACAGAAACCTTTATAACTTTTTAATGAAAAGGTATTTTTGAGTGATTCTTTTTCTGTCAATCTCCAAATTTTGTCTAGTTTTTTATGGGATTTATTTGAAAAATATTTGGCAAAGTTTCTGTGCATGTGTTGGTTTTCACGTTAGTACCCCGTTTCGTGATTGCCGTAGGTTCCGGGAGAGGGGACGGAGCCGCGAACTTCGCCGAGCTAGACTCTGACTTCTCCGAACCAGGCAAGCATGTTTGAACATTTGATATGGCAGATGTTTTGCATGTTCATGTGAAAGTTTGTGTGTGGCATGTGAGTGTCGATAAATACCCCGTTGCTTGTAAGGCAACGATCCGGTTGTTCCGAAGTTGCGATGACCTCTGATGAGAGGTGGCCTAATCATGTACTGACATGAAGGTCAACAAGGTGGTACTGTTGTAGCATGCCAGCCTTGCGTCATCCGACTCTCTTCGACGTTAACGTGGTTGGAGCCACGTTATCGATCTTTTCCCGCATGTTCCAAAGTTGCGATGACCTCTGATGAGAGGTGGCCTAATCATGTGGTGACATGAAGGGCAGCAAGGTGGTACTGTTGTAGCATGCCAGCCTTGTGTCATCCGACTTTTCTGACGTTAACATGGTTGGAGCCGTGTTATCGTCCCTTCCCCTTTCCGTGCTACCACATGTCTCATTGCCAGGATACGGTTTAGTAAGTTGGTAACCTCTTTCCGTGTACACACCAAATAGAGAGGCCGGGATGATGGTACCTTGGCCCAGGATTAAAGCCAGTCATCCCGTCAGGGGGCATGGGTGTTTCCGGTTGGGACCGAGAGGGGGGGCACCCCCTTATAGCGCGCGTATAGAAATTTGATCCCATGCTACGTGAGGTTGTAGCCTCCCCGACTCAGGGTTTTTCCTGAATGTTGCCGAGGGTGATCCCTGGCTTCGGATGGTTAAATTGGGTGTGTACTGGTTAGACGTGTTCCTTCCAGAACACCGTAGACGGAACTAGTCCCCGTGACTACTGAAATCCGTTGGCTGTGGTTAAGTACAAACTCTGTAGAGTCAACTCTTTCCAAATCATCGTATCCATGATCAGTAATGTAGACTTTATATCCAAATCTATCCGTGTGAAAAACTTTCCCCCGGTGAACAAGCTCAAGTGGTAAATTCAATTTCATTGTTATTCCTGTGGATGGACTAACATTATATTTGTCTCGTGCTTGTGATAAGTTATATTCCCGAACTATTGTATTGTTGTGTTACAATATAAGCCCTTTATGTGACGTCGCGCAGACGTCCGACTGTGGCGTGTACTCGTTTCTCACTTTCGATATAAGCCCTTTATGTGATGTCGCTCAGACGTCCGACTGCGGCATGCACTGTCTTTACTTTCTGTTATAAGCCCTTTATGTGATGTCGCTCAGACGTCCGACTGTGGCATGTACTGTCTTTACTTTCTGTTATAAGCCCTTTATGTGATGTCGCTCAGACGTCCGACTGTGGCATGTACTGTCTTTACTTTCTGTTATGAGCCCTTTATGTGGTGTCGCCCCGACGCCCGACTGTGGCATTATTATTCCGCATTTTCCGCTCGAGGAGTCTTTCAGACACTCATTTGGCACCAGTATTATTATTCCGCATTTTCCGCTCGAGGAGTCTTTCAGACACTCGTTTGGCACCCGCATTACTATTCTGCAGTTTCCGCTCGAGGCGTCATTTAGACCCTCGCTTGGCACCCAGTATTTATTATCTCTATGTCTGATCGCACTGGTTAACTTATTCATGTGCTTCATGTTTGCATTTGTTATACCTTATGTCCGAACTGTCTTGCGAGTACTTTCATAGTACTCACCTGGCTTGTTGATTTGGCCAGATGTTGACGAAGGCGATCTCTTGGATGAAGAGTTTGATAGCGCGTCCGACGCCTAGAGGAGTCCCTGTCAATCCTGCGCGATCCCGGATATTGGTCACTTGTATCGTTTACGCTTCCGCCACCCGCAATAAGTCTTCTCGAGCCTCACTCCGACGCTCGAAGAGTTGTAGTATTCTGGAATCATGTCACTCGCTTTGCAGTGATATTTCCACCACCGTTATTATCGTGAGTTAGAAGTTTGCCACCCGATCCGCCGCGTTGTTTTATCGGCGTGTATGTAATAAATTGTTGGGCAGTCTCTGCTCAACTTTGTATTATATTTAGTACCCCTGGTATTTTTCTTCTGTGACCAATGTATTGTCTATCAGTGAGAAGGAATTCTTCCTCGCTGGTCCGTAACAGGGATTGGTTTCTCAATAATTATTTTATTGAAAACCGGTCGTGACAAGCTTGGTATCAGAGCCAGGCTGACTGTAGGAAGCCACTAGGTGCGATCGCTAATCGGTTATTAGCGTCTTTAGTGCTTCTTCAGCATTTTGCAATTGTAGCTATTTTCTGTTGGTCATCATAAAATTTATGACATGACTACTCAGAATTTTTGCCTACTTTTGTAGATGGCTGGCAGCGGCTGTGAGAATCGAGTGTTCACCAACGTGCCCGAGGGGTTTGTCAAGCTCCTCGTCTCCATCACCAAGCTCGCGATCGGGCCAGCAGCTCGCCCGGAGTTCACCCTCTATCAGCACAAGCTCAGTGACGACGTGTCTATGCACCAGGCTGTGGTGCAATTCAGGGGAGGACGATCTGCTGCTCGCCATTTCCGTTTTACGGGAAGGGCCATGCCTACGGAGAGGCATGCCATGCAGATGGCTGCCCGTGAGGCGATAGCTCGCCTTCGGGACATCCTTCCTACGATGAAGACTCGTCGCTACCGCTACCTCCCATGCCATGTGCCATACACCAGCCACTATGCATTCGCCTGCCATCGGGGAGAGTGAGATGAAGCCATCGAGATGGTTGTGGAGTATCTCAAGGCTCTGGAGGAGTCTTTCGACAACCTCGTAGATGATCTTGTGGCTGCCCGCATGGACTTAGTCCGGGGCGGTCCTGCCAGCAGGAAGGAGCTTCTCCACACGGCGCCGCCTCTGACATTCGTCTCGTCTTCAGCCTCGTATGCACCGGCCATTTTGGCCACTGCTCGCCGTCTGCCTACCACTGAGGAGTTCGACCGAGTCATCGCTCCTACTCCAGTCAGAGCCGCACCGCCTGCCGCACGCGCTCTACCACCAGTCGCCCCCGCACCATCACCGCAGCGCAGCGTCGCACGCCAGGAACCAGCTAGAGAGGAGGAGGTTGATTCTCCTGGACCGCTGAGCCTTGCCATCGGCAAGGGGAAGGAGATCTTCACCATCTTCGACTGAGAGCACCGAGTAGCCGCGTGTTATGCCTGCTTGTATGATGTGATGTTTTTATCTGTACGCTAGTTTGTATTGGTGTGTTTGCTGCCTTTCGGAGTAGTACGCTAGTTTTTAATAACATGTCAGGATTGTGTACGCACAACCTGAGTGCTGTATCTTGTATTTGCTTTCGCATGTAAGATTTGTGTTAAGCACTTCTTCTCCGTGAAAATCATTTGTGTTTCTTTGAAAACCTAGAAGCCTTTTGATTTTTGCCTTTGTAAGAGTTTTCCTGCGCTACGCAGTTTTTTCTCATGGGTTTTGCAAATGATACCCCAGACTGGAAAAATGTCTCGCCCTTGGACTCGCTCTATGCCCAATCAGCCAGAAGAGGTTTACGGAACACAGACCAGCAACAATTTCACTCAGGGTTAGTCCAGCCAACAGGACAGCGAAGCGGCACTATCTCAAGTATGCCGTCTCTTCGAGCAAAGCCAGCAACAGCACCAAGAGATGATGAACCATGTCATAAACATGGGAAATCACCGTGAACCCTATCAACCACATTCCAAGTTATCTGAGTTGCAGAAGACTCGCCCCTCAACTTTTGCTCACACCGATAGGCCACTGGAAGCCGATGATTGGCTTCGCGAGATTGAAAGGAAACTGATTATCGCTCAATGCTCCGATCATGAGAAGGTGCTTTATGCGCCACACTACCTTACTGGAGCAGCCGCAGCATGGTGGGAAAACTCCTTACACATGCACCCCAGGGAACACAACATCACCTGGGAAGAATTCAAGATAGGCTTCCGTGGGGCACACATTCCCAGGAGCATCCTAAAGATCAAGAAGAGAGAGTTTGATGACCTGAAGCAAAGAGGCATGACCGTCACAGAATACAACGGCTAGTTTACCCAACTGTCTCGTTATGCCTACGACGAGCACATGACAGAAAACAAGAAGATGAAAAAATTCCTGGGCGGCCTGGCACCAGCATTAAGATGCCAATTGATTGTACACACCTTTCCGGATTTTAAGACGCTGGTGGACAAGGCCATCACCCTGGAGAATGAGCGCCGTAGTCTGGAAGATATCCGCAAGCGGAAGAGGGACAAGACGACTCTTGCCCGCAGCAACCGAGGCAAGACTGAGGTCCCAAGGACAGACACGAGGAGATCCACGACTACTGAGCCAAGACCCATCGAAAAATTTCATGCCAGAGACAAGGAGGTCACATACCGTCCAGGGGTCACCTGCTATGCTTGTGGTCAGCAAGGGCATTACGCTAAACAGTGCCCGAAGCCAAGAGACACGGCACCCAAGCCAAACAATGGTGGGAACAATCCAGCCCCCAAGCGCAACAACTTCAATCCCAGCAACAACCACAGGAAGGGTCACTTGAACCATGTGACCAGGGAAGAAGCGCAGAATGCCCCAGACATCGTGCTCGGTACGTTCCCTGTCAACACAGTACCTGCCACGGTTTTGTTTGATTCTGGAGCTTCCCATTCGTTCGTTTCGAAGAGTTTTGTTTCGCAACATGGTTTTCCGATACTCCCCTTGGAAAAATCTATGATCATCAAGTCCCCCGAAAATAAGCAAATTGCTCAGGGTTACTGCCAAGGAGTGGTCATTGAGTTCGAAGGACTACCATTCCACGCGAATCTCATCGTGTTGGAAAGTAAAGGACTGGATGTCATTTTAGGAATGGATTGGTTGACCACCAACAAAGGATTCATCGGCTGTTTCAATCGGACAGTAATTCTCACTCACCATCACGGCAAGACTATAAGAGTTTCCGCTCAAGAAAGGCCACGATCACAGAAACCAAATCTGAACAAGATGGACATCACAGAATTAAGAAAAGTGCCAGTGGTATGCGAGTTCCCTGATGTGTTCCCGGAAGAACTACCAGGCATGCCACCAGACCGGGAGATCGAATTCAGCATCGAACTAGCACCTGGCACCGCTCCCATTTATAAGAAGCCGTATAGAATGGCACGCTCCGAATTGGTGGAGTTGAAGAAGCAGATAAAGGAATTTTTGGACAAAGGATTTATTCGAGCCAGCTCCTCACCTTGGGGTTCGCCTGTGTTGTTCGCCAAAAAGAAGGATGGGACTTTAAGGTTGTGCATAGACTATCGAGCCCTCAATATGGTCACCATCAAAAACAAATATCCGATGCCACGGATCAATGATTTGTTTGACCAGCTCGCACAAGCTAAAGTATTTTCAAAGATTGATTTGAGATCAGGATACCATCAACTGAAGGTACGAACAGAGGATATCCCCAAGACAGCATTCACTTCCAGATATGGGTTATACGAGTTCACAGTGACGCCTTTTGGTCTAACAAACGCCCCCGCATACTTCGTCCACCTCATGAACAAGGTGTTCATGAAATTCATGGACAAATTTGTGGTGGTATTCATTGACGATATTCTGGTTTACTCGAGGACACCCGAAGAGCATGCTGAGCACCTCAGAATGGTTTTGGGAGAATTGAGGAAGCATCAGTTGTACGCCAAGTTTAGCAAATGCGAATTTTGGCTAAGACAAGTTGGTTTCTTAGGCCATATACTGAACCAAGAAGGCGTGGCCGTAGACCCAAAAAAGGTCAAGGCCATACTGGACTGGAAACCGCCCGCCAACGTCACAGATGTGCGGAGTTTCCTAGGAATGGCCGGATATTACAGGAGATTTATTGAAGGATTCTCCACTGTGGCAAAACCTATGACCCAACTGCTCAAGAAGGACAAGAGATTCGTATGGACGGAAGCATGTGAGCAGAGCTTCCAAGAACTCAAGAAAAAACTGACAACCACACCAGTCTTAACTGTGCCAGACATACACAAGAGTTTTGAAGTATATTGTGACGCGTCCCGAAAAGGTCTTGGATGTGTACTAATGCAGGATGGCAAAGTTGTCGCATATGCCTCCAGGCAACTGCGAAAGCATGAGGAAAATTACCCAACACATGACTTGGAGCTAGCAGCAGTCATACATGCACTCAAGGAGTGGAGGCACTTTCTGTTGGGAAATCGTTGTGAAATATATACGGACCATAAGAGCCTCAAATATATCTTCACACAGCCAGAGCTGAATTTACGCCAACGACGCTGGTTGGAACTGGTCAAAGACTACGACGTCGGCATCCACTACCACCCAGGAAAAGCAAATGTAGTGGCCGATGCCCTTAGTCGAAACCCCAGCCCAGACAGTGATGGTCAGCAAAACTTGAGGCCTGAGTTTCAGCGAGAGTTCGCTAGGCTCAACATAATGTTAGTCTCCGAGGGCACCGTATCAAACCTGGAGATACAACCCACCTTGATGGAACGAATTAAGAAGGCCCAACAGGGACATCCCAGCATCGAAGGCATAAAGAAGAAAATGAATACTAGTAAGACTTCGGAGTTCGTCACAGACAGTGAAGGAACATTGTGGTACCGAAACAGACTTTGCGTACCTAACATTGAGGAACTCAAGCAACAGATCTTGACGGAAAGCCACACCGCTCCATATTCGATCCATCCTGGAGGAACCAAAATGTACAAGGACATCCAGGAAAGATTTTGGTGGCACGGTATGAAAAGAGATATAGCCACATTTGTTGCTTGTTGCGATTCATGCCAGCGTATCAAGGCCGAGCATCAAAAGCCAGCAGGGCTACTCCAGCCAAACCAAATACCGGAGTGGAAATGGGATGAAATAGGAATGGACTTCATTGTCGGATTACCCCGATCACAACGCGGAAATGATGCCATATGGGTCATCACAGACCGACTAACCAAGGTTGCTCATTTCATTCCCGTGAAGACTACCTACTCCACACAAAGACTGGCAAAACTCTATCTCTCCCGTATAGTTTGCTTGCACGGAGTCCCGAAGACTATAATATCAGACCGAGGCACCCAATTTGTCTCCAAATTTTGGGAACACCTACAACAAGCTCTGGGCACACAACTGGCTTTCAGTACAGCATACCACCCTCAGACAGATGGACAAACAGAACGTGTAAACCAAATCCTGGAGGATATGCTAAGAGCCTGTGTGCTCACCTATGGAACCAGTTGGGAAGAGAGTTTGCCGTATGCCGAATTTGCGTACAACAACAGTTACCAAGCCAGCTTGCAAATGGCGCCCTTTGAAGCATTGTACGGACGGAGGTGTCGTACCCCATTGAATTGGTCAGAAACAGGTGACAACCGTATCTTCGGCCCAGATATGCTTAAGGAGGCCGAGGAAAAAGTTAAACAAATCAGGGACAGACTCAAGACAGCACAGAGCCGACAAAAGAGCTACTATGATCAGAAGCATCATGAGGTCAGTTTTGAACCTGGTGATTCCGTATACCTCCGAGTATCTCCTATGAGGGGTCTGCAACGGTTCAAAATTAAGGGGAAACTAGCCCCAAGATTTATTGGACCATTTTGTGTGAAGGCACGAAGAGGCACGGTAGCCTACCAACTAGACCTACCCAAGGAGCTATCAGACGTCCATGACGTATTCCACGTCTCGCAGTTGAGGAAATGTGTGAGTAACCCGGAGAAACATGTACCTCATGAGGGCATTGATATGCAACCAGATCTCACCTACAGAGAAAGGCCAGTAAAGATTTTAGAAGAGTCTGAACGGAGGACCCGTCAGAAAACGACAAAGTTTTTCAGGGTCCAGTGGAGCAACCACACCGAGGATGAAGCCACATGGGAAAGGGAAGATTTCCTCCGAGCAGAGTATCCATATCTATTTGAGGACCAGCAGAAATCTCGAGGACGAGATTTTTCCTAAGGGGGTAGGTGTTGTGACACCCAAGTTTTTATTTGGGATTTTTTAAAAAGATTTTTATTTGACTTGAAGGGAGTGATTCAAAAATTTTCTTCAAGAGAACTCTCACTCTCAAATATTTTTCTTTATGGAAAAAGTTTTGTTTGGATCCACCCAAGATCTTCCTTTGGTCTTGGAGGTTCTTGCTTTTCATTGGACTCAAGATAAAATGTTTTTCATTTGAGAAAATAACCTTTGAAATATTTTTTAGAATGCACTATGGCTTTTGGAAAGTCCTTTGCCACTTTCAACTATTCCTTCTTGCCATGGCATAAGTGCAAATCCTCTCTCCTAACCCTTCCCTCACCTTTGGATCATGATTTGCATCAAATCCAGCAAGTTGAACCTCCTCATGTGATCATTTCCATTCAAATTCTATTCAAATAAATTTCTGTCTTCTCTTATAGCACTTAGAGATTTACAAAGGAACTCCTTTTTCTGTTTTGATTTTTACCACCAAACCTTTTTCCCCTCCTAGTCCTTTGAACCCTCAACCTGGAACCATGAAGATCCACTGGTCTCCAGTTCAAAAATTTCAAACTACATCAACTGCAAGTTTGGACCAGATTTGCCAAATTTGGTGAAATTCATTCAAAACTTTCTCCAAAAATTCCAAGTAAATTCATGCAGCCCCTGGGTGCTTTGAGTGATCATCTCACCAAGTTACAGCTCCAGAAAAATTTATCTCTTTACCAAAACCTACTGTCGAACACCTGCAATGCTTGGTCACTGTCAAGATTCAGTAAGTTCAGAGTTCAGTCAAGTGGCTGCTGTCGTTTTCTTCAGAAACGGGCGTCGATCTCGCCAGTACCCTCGCGTCGCCTTGCTCCTCGTCCTCGCCCTCTCGTTCCTGCACCGCACGAGTGCCTGGCATCTTGCGGGCGTCGGCGACGAGCAGCAGAAGGTGCGCCACCCCGTGACCGACGCCGGCGGCGGCTTTGCGGACGCCAGCGGGAGACACGGCGCCGCCGACTCCACCCAGCACCGCCCAAACCACCGGAGCCCGCCGCGTGGCCGTCCACTCCCCCGAATGCGCTGCCGCTCTCGTCGTGAACCCCAGGGCGCGGAGCGCGCTCTCTGCCGCCGTTGAGCCCGTGCGGTCACCTCACCATGGGCAGACGCCATTACGCCAGGGCCAGCTCCGTTTAGCTGCAAAACGAGTCCCGTAACATCCACTGATGCTGCCCGACCGCTCAAACCCTCTGCCAACCCACTGCTCCGCCGTAATCGCTCGCCGGAGATTCTCCGTTCACGGCCACCCCGTCGATCTGCCTATAAATAGAGGTCCCGAGCTTCAACTCGAGCACCCACCAGCCCTAGACTTCCCCTAGAGCACGCCCAGCCACTGGAAGAGCCGCGAGGGGGTCTCCTTCCTCGACTCCGGCCGCCGCGGGATCCAGCCCGATTCGCCCCCGTGTGTACTCCGCAGCCCCCATTCTCTTGTCAGTAGCTTCTCCTTGCATCACCCGTTCTGACCCGCGCCTCAATTCGTACTTTGCAGCCCTCCACCGGAGTTCCCCAACCTCACCCGAACCGCCGTCCGCTGGAGATGGTGTCGCCGTCGACGTGGTGCTCCCCGTTGGACGAGTCCACCACCCACCGACGCGGAAGAAGACACTGAAGCTCTTGGTACCCTCCGTTTCTCCTAACTCGCCGTGGTTCCACGCCGGCGTCCACCGCCGTCTTCGGGCGCCGGCGAGCTTTCAAACCTGACATGCGGGCCCCGCGTGTCAGCCTCTGTTTTATTTCCCCGAACCGTTTTCTGTTGGCGCCTTCGGGCAAAATACGTTTTCTCCTTGCGCTTGCGCATTCCCAGCCGAAGCGTTTTCTGTTTTCTCAGTTAAAACCCTGGAACTTTTCTGTTTCATTACAGAAAGGTCCCTGGACAGAAACCTTTATAACTTTTTAATGAAAAGGTATTTTTGAGTGATTATTTTTCTGTCAATCTGCAAATTTTGTCTAGTTTTTTATGGGATTTATTTGAAAAATATTTGGCAAAGTTTCTGCGCATGTGTTGGTTTTCACGTTAGTACCCCGTTTCGTGATTGCCGTAGGTTCCGGGAGAGGGGACGGAGCCGCGAACTTCGCCGAGCTAGACTCCGACTTCTCCGAACCAGGCAAGCATGTTTGAACATTTGATATGGCAGATGTTTTGCATGTTCATGTCAAAGTTTGTGCGTGGCATGTGAGTGTCGATAAATACCCCGTTGCTTGTAAGGCAACGACCCGGTTGTTCCGAAGTTGCGATGACCTCTGATGAGAGGTGGCCTAATCATGTAGTGACATGAAGGGCAGCAAGGTGGTACTGTTGTAGCATGCCAGCCTTGCGTCATCCGACTCTCTTCGACGTTAACGTGGTTGGAGCCACGTTATCGATCTTTTCCCGCATGTTCCAAAGTTGCGATGACCTCTGATGAGAGGTGGCCTAATCATGTGGTGACATGAAGGGCAGCAAGGTGGTACTGTTGTAGCATGCCAGCCTTGTGTCATCCGACTTTTCCGACGTTAACATGGTTGGAGCCGTGTTATCGTCCCTTCCCCTTTCCGTGCTACCACATGTCTCATTGCCAGGATACGGTTTAGTAAGTTGGTAACCTCTTTCTGTGTACACACCAAACAGAGAGGCCAGGATGATGGTACCTTGGCCCAGGATTAAAGCCAGTCATCCGGTCAGGGGGCATGGGTGTTTCCGGTTGGGACCGAGAGGGGGGGCACCCCCTTATAGCGCGCGTATAGAAATTTGATCGCATGCTACGCGAGGTTGTAGCCTCCCCGACTCAGGGTTTTTCCTGAATGTTGCCGAGGGTGATCCCTGGCTTCGGATGGTTAAATTGGGTGTGTATTGGTTAGACGTGTTCCTTCCAGAACACCGTAGACGGAACTAGTCCCCGTGACTACTGAAATCCGTTGGCTGTGGTTAAGTACAAACTTTGCAGAGTCAACTCTTTCCAAATCATCGTATCCATGATCAGTAATGTAGACTTTATATCCAAATCTATCCGTGTGAAAAACTTGCCCCCGGTGAACAAGCTCAAGTGGTAAATTCAATTTCATTGTTATTCCTGTGGATGGACTAACATTATATTTGTCTCGTGATTGTGATAAGTTATATTCCCGAACTATTGTATTGTTGTGTTACAATATAAGCCCTTTATGTGACGTCGCGCAGACGTCCGACTGTGGCGTGTACTCATTTCTCACTTTCGATATAAGCCCTTTATGTGATGTCGCTCAGACGTCCGACTGCGGCATGCACTGTCTTTACTTTCTGTTATAAGCCCTTTATGTGATGTCGCTCAGACGTCCGACTGTGGCATGTACTGTCTTTACTTTCTGTTATAAGCCCTTTATGTGATGTCGCTCAGACGTCCGACTGTGGCATGTACTGTCTTTACTTTCTGTTATGAGCCCTTTATGTGGTGTCGCCCCGACGCCCGACTGTGGCATTATTATTCCGCATTTTCCGCTCGAGGAGTCTTTCAGACACTCGTTTGGCACCAGTATTATTATTCCGCATTTTCCGCTCGAGGAGTCTTTCAGACACTCGTTTGGCACCCGCATTACTATTCTGCAATTTCCGCTCGAGGCGTCATTCAGACCCTCGCTTGGCACCGAGTATTTATTATCTCTATGTCTGATCGCACTGGTTAACTTATTCATGTGCTTCATGTTTGCATTTGTTATACCTTATGTCCGAACTGTCTTGCGAGTACTTTCATAGTACTCACCTGGCTTGTTGATTTGGCCAGATGTTGACGAAGGCGATCTCTTGGATGAAGAGTTTGATAGCGCGTCTGACGCCTAGAGGAGTCCCAGTCAGTCCTGCGCAATCCCGGATATTGGTCACTTGTATCGTTTACGCTTCCGCCACCCGCAATAAGTCTTCTCGAGCCTCACTCCGACGCTCGAAGAGTTGTAGTATTCTGGAATCATGTCACTCGCTTTGCAGTGATATTTCCACCACCGTTATTATCGTGAGTTAGAAGTTTGCCACCCGATCCGCCGCGTTGTTTTATCGGCGTGTATGTAATAAATTGTTGTGCAGTCTCTGCTCAACTTTGTATTATATTTTAGTACCCCTGGTATTTTTCTTCTGTGACCAATGTATTGTCTATCAGTGAGAAGGAATTCTTCCTCGCTGGTCCGTAACAGGGATTGGTTTCTCAATAATTATTTTATTGAAAAACCGGTCGTGACAGGCACTTCCTTGCGTGCGAAGATGTAGCTGGTGGGTCCTAGCAGTCAGGGGGCGAATCGTTTTTTTTTGCCCGGACGCACTTCCTTGCGTGCGAAGATGTAGCTGGTGGGTCCCACAGTCAGGGGGAAATGTTTTTTCGCGAAATACGGTGGCCCGTCCAGTGGGTCCCCGCTGTCAGGTGGAGGAATAATTATTTTGCACGTAATAAGGAGGCACTTCCTTGCTGCGGTCGTGGACCCATCTGTCAGCCTCTCCACGTACAGTCCACGTCCGATGGAAGCCGTTCCTTGACCACGTTGACCATGCCGCGCCGAGAGCACCAGGGTGGTGGAGACGGCGAGGCCTAGGAAGGGGACGACGCGGAGCCGGGGAAGACGCGGCAGTGGATGCCCACGCATAGAGGAGTATGAGGGTTCACTGGTTCGCTGCGGTGTGAGGCTGTCGTCGCTGCAGAATAACAGGGAGTGTGGGTGAGTAGAGGGATGGCTTGGCTAGCGGTGGGAGTAGTAGGGGGCGGTGAGGCCTTCGCGGCAGCACAGCCAGCCATGGGTGGCAGGAGCATGCGGCACGACCGGCGCTGCTTTGGGCGGCTGGAGCAAGAAGACCAGAGGTTGAAGAAGCACTACGGCCGTTGGATGGACATCGTACGGTCACTAGAGCTAGAATCGTTCATATTGACTAAGTTGACAAAGCACTCCGTCCCCGTCAACTTAGTAGGCCCACAAGTCAGCCTCCCACCAAGGTGGGTCCCAACTAGCAGGGGGAGTATTCATTTTTTGTGCGTAATAAGGAGGCACTTCCGGTGGGTCCGAGCTGACAGCGAGGGGGGGGAGTTTTTTTCACGAAATACGGTGGCCCATCCAGTGGGTCCCAGCAGTCAGGGGGAAACGTTTTTTTTCGCCAAATATGGTGGCCCGTCCGATGGGTCCCTGCTGTCAGGTGGAGGAATAATTATTTTCCGCGTAATAAGGAGGCACTTCCTTGCGGCTGCTGTGGACCCAGCGGTCAACCTCTCCACGTACAGTACTCTTCCGATGGAAGTCGTTCCTTGACCATGTTGACCACGGCGCGTCGAGAGCACCAGGGCGGTGGACGACGGCGAGGCCTAGTAAGGGGACGACGCGGAGCTGGGGAAGACGCGACAATGGATGCCCACGTGGAGAGGAGTACGAGGGTTCACTAGTCCGGTTGCGGTGTGATGCTGCCGTCGCCGCAGAATAACAGGGGGTGTTGGTGAGTAGAGGGATGCCCTGGCCAGCGGTGGGAGTAGTAGGGGGGTGAGGCCTGCACGGGAGGCGGGAGCAGGCGGTCCCGCCGGCGCTGGATTTGGCGGCTGGAGCAAGAAGATCAGAGATTGAAGAAACACGATGGCCGTTGGATTGACATGCAACGGTTACGTCTGCTAGAATCGTTTATTGACGTATATAATAACTAAAAAAATCTTACGTACGCGTCAACTTAAGAGGCCCACAAGTCAGACCATTCCCTCTTTTTTTAATAATTTATATATAGCACATTGCGACTTCTTATGCAATTTATTGCAGTCCATTTTTTGGTTGGCCAGGGCCAATTTCGCATATTTCTGTGGGTTCCAAACTATTTTTAATACCGAAATGTCGAGCCAGATTTAAAGTACTTTGAAGATATCTTTAAATTAGGTTAATGCCAAGTGAAATAGGAATCTGAAAATATGAAAAACTTCAGAAATTATAAAGTAATTGCCAATTTGTCATCTGTTTTTATATTTACAACCCATTTCATATTACTTTCAAGATTTGCAGGCGTCTTGAAAGAGTTGCAGCCCATCAGGGCATAGAAAAATAAGTAGGCCGGGATTGGGTATTCTTCAGAAAAATAAACTGGGCTCATTTTCACAAAGAAAAAATAGCTGGGCTGGTCACATGGTGAACATAAAATATAAGCCTGGGCTAGATGGGCCACGGCCCAGTTCAAACATTGCTCCGTCTCAACAATAACAAAAAAACGGCTCAAGCAGCTACGTCCCAGGTGTCAGCCGATCTTGTGCCGTTCTCTTGTCTATTGACTATATACGCTCACAATGTCGTGGGTCCCAGATGTCAGGAAAACACTAGGAGGAAGCATTTTATTTTTCCATACGCTGACATGGTGGGCCCCTACTGTCATCCTCTCCACGTACTTCTGCCGATTGCTGTTGTTTGTTGACCATGTTGACAATGCAAGAGGGCTGCGCCGCGGCGAGCGCACCAAAGCGCGCGGAGGACGACGGCGAGGCCTCGGACGTCGGCGTTAACGATTTAGGAGACGGTGGGGTGGCGATGCATGCGCTGAGGCGCAGCCAGCCGTGGGAGGCAGAAGCAGGCGGCCCCGCTGGCGCTGGTTTGGTTTTGGCGGCTGGAGGAAGACAGGACTGAAGAAACACGACAGACTGTAAAAGCAGCAGGAGTACTTAACAACCTTAACTGAAACTAGCAGGGGCACTTAACAACCATAGCTGAAAGCAGTATGAGTACTTATACAGGTTCAACCGTACAAGCACGCCTCCAACAGTGCTACTTTGCCTACAGTTAACCAAGGGTGAGGCCACGAAGCCCCAGCACAAGGCCCAAGCGCCACCCCGCGCATCCACAACCTTCTGAAAGCGGCTTCATCTCGCAATGTGGTCAATAAACAGGATATTCGCTTTAGAGCCATGGAAAAGCAGGAACATAATCTTCTGTCCTATTCTCCAAGATGGACGGGCCTTCCTTATTTGAGACCACACATGAATAAGTATCTTTTCACCTCCAAGGGGAATGGAGTAGGTCGACATAAACATCATGTTGTGACCAAGCGCAAGTCTGACCCGACCATGGTCAGGCATCTGCATAGGAACAATAGAACTGGGCAGTTTCTGTTTCAAGAAGATCACACCTGTAAAACTATGTATAAGCAATAGTTTATGAACAACATATATAACAGAAAACAGCTCGTATCATAAGTTTCTCGACACAGTTGGACCTGTTCAACGAGTGCAGCAGTGGCACACATATCCCACGTGGCCTTCCACCATTGAAACGCCCCACAAGAACCTCAAGACGATCAGTAAAGTGTGGGAACTTGTGGATGTCGTCCCAGTCAACTTCAGTGCCATCAGTAACAGCCGAGTTGTTACAGAATGACAAACGAGCAGCCTGCTTAACTCTGAAAAACCTACACGTGCCACCAATTATAAGAAAATATTAGTTAGAAGTAGCATCTTCATGAGAGATTCGTTGCTACTTCTAAAGTTAAATTGTGATTAGTTAGACATAATAGGTGGATTAAGAAGTAATCGCGGCAACAAGCTAGTACCAGATACAAAACTAACATGGATGAACAATTGGAACGACGTCGAGGTGGAAGATCGCAGTGAAGATGAGACCAGGTTCTGCTATTTCAAATCAACATTCGTGCGCCAACTTTCAGTCCGTAACACTTGAGAAAGTTTATCCAAGTTCGGCCATAAAAAAAGCAGCGATCTTCTTGGTTCATGAACCCAACTCAGAACTTATATCCATGGCTTGTCTTCACTGTGACCATTAAACTGGTGTATTCAGTTATGGCAAGGCCGAGCATTTGAGTACATGTGTTTTGGCAGAGCAAATAATGCACTACAGGAAAAATAATATGAGAACACAATGTATTCCCTATCCAAATCTAGAAATAACTTCCTCCTTCACGTCAGTGTTGACCATCGTACTGGTAGTACCTGTTATCCAAATATAGCAATCCAAATTAGTCAACAGCATGTTCAAAAAAAAAACCACCCTCCTGGATAGAAAAGAGGATTCTACGAACATACTGTGCGCGTTTTAAAATCCTGTGTTAGGATGAGAAGGAACAAGTGTGGCGTCTCGCAGAGGGCGCAGAAGCCTGTAGGGTCCTCGCACTTTGGGCACTGCAAATGAAACACACTAGATTCAGTAGGAAGAAAAATGCATCAACGGCGGCGGCTGCCATCCTAGGATCACCCGTGACCAAGGGACTTGGATTTATCGGGGATGGATGAAGAATTCGTACCTGGTTCTCCATGAGGAAACCCTATGCAATCGCCGAGAGGGGGTTTTCTCTGAACAAGCGGACGAGGGAGAAGGGATTCAGGCCAGTGAAATATGCCGCTTCGCCGTCCGGCTTACTGCTAAAGCTGCGAAAGGGGGGTGTGATATGACGGCTCGTTTGGGCATTACTGCGGCGCTACGACCGGGGGTGTCTACCGTGCAATTGTTGCACTCTAATTTGTGCATATGGCACATGGACCCGTGCCGGATGCCCCACATATCAGTGAAAGGAAGTAGAGAAGACAGGGAGTAACTAGTTACACCAAAATATATTTTGACAGAGAGATACTCGTTCTGTAAAGAATATACAAATCTGTTATATCACAAACTTTATACATAAGAAAAATCAAGGGGAATATATATAACATATATAATTATAAAAAATAGAGTTGTTTTTAACACAGTATAGACGAGTTGGGTGATGATGGTGGTGCCTGGCATCCTGCAATATAGGTCGTCCGATTTATCAATCTGACGGATTTGGAAGGAACTATGGCAATTTTGCAAAAAGGTACCCACACACCTCTCCACATTTGTGAATAAGGCCTTCCTCGTTCATCCTTTTCTCTCACAAGATAAAATACTCATACAAATGCATCTTGATGTTACGTGCAACGCATGGGCATTATGGGGGTTCAACTGAGAATATAATACTCAGACAGGCTCACGGTTCTGGACTTTGGGCCGCAGGCCCACCCTGCATGTTTGGGGGCCCATGTGTTCTACCTCAGCGCTTTTCATATTGCAAGCGATCGGTACGGCGCTGGTTTTAGATGCTGTCGCAAGGCGAATACACAAAATTGAATAAAGCACGACAGCTGTTGGAATGAAACCGAACGACAGTTCCTAACCAGCAATGAGAGTTGCAATTCTATCAACGATATACCATGTGATAAATAATACTGTCGTATTACTTATACACACAGGACACTTGTTTCACCATGCCAGATTATTACATCAAAATCTCTCGGAGGATAGATCAGTTCGGCAGTTGCGTGCTGCTACTAAAGAATTTCAAAGTTGATTTGGACCAGCTCTCCTTGCCGAGAAAGTTCGATTTTGAGATCATCCCCTACCACAAGATATGATTTAGATTTGAACCTTCACCATCCTTTAGCATCAATCATCATGCGACCATCCTTTGTACTTACGGTATATTGAGCAGGTTCATTCACACCAAGGCTGCGCATGGTAAGAGAAACTTGGCCGCTGTCGCCCGGATTGTTAAACGACTCCCTCGTTGCTCTAGGAATTCTCTGTTTGCAAACAAGAAGACATACCCAAACAGTTAGATCAACACAGTGAATCATGTGATACAACATGGAAAGGAAAAAGAACGAAACACTTGGGTGGCCAATGCTTACCATGAAGGCGGACATGTCAGTTTTTGTAAGGACTTTGGTATATGAAGTGCGAACTGCAGCCGATTCTGTTGCCGGTGCAACTGCTCGTTCGGTTGCCGCTGCACGGGCCGGAGTAGATGCAAGTGCAAGTGTTGGTGCAGGTGCCGAAGCCGCTGCTGCTGCCGGAGATGGTGCTCCTTGTAGAGCTGGTGCCGGTGTCGGAGCAGGTGCCGGTGTCGATGCCCGATCCTCCGATAGATCAGCCTGATCCGCTGACCTGGTCGGTGCCCATCCTCAGCTGGATCAGACTGAGCTGCTGCCGCTGTCAGTGCTAGAGCAACTGCCGGTGCTCGATCCGTTGCTGAAGGTGGTACCGATGTGCGAGACAGCGGTGATCGTGTCTGGTCTGCTATGATTAGCTTTCTAACTTGACTAGGCTTCGTGACCGTGATCCAGTTTCTTTTCTTCATTTCTTTTAAACGTGAGAAGGACTAATTGTGGCGTTTTTGTTAAACCAAACTGCAGTTCATCATAGGGATTCAGCTTGTACTCAAACAATAGACTGATCCAATTTTTTCTAGTAGTATAAGTGATGGAGAGTGCCTTCGTTACTGACACGACATAAGAAGTGAAACCTGCAAAAATAGCCATCGTAGAGCAAACCAAACGGTTTATTCTGTGATGAATGTCACATGGCAAAACCTGTATCATAAAATTGTAGGAAAAGAAAGAAAACATGACATTAAATCAATAAGATTTAGACAGTAAATCAATAAGATTTACTGATGTGACACGAGTGAATCCTTACCAGGAAATCACTGTGTTGAAGTACTAAACAGAAGATTGATCATCCAACTGCGGGTGGCATGCAGGGGCCCCGCCTACTCCCACAAGCAAGACTGTCCAAAGGTCGTGACAAATCGTATGGACCGAACATCCATGGGACTGGAAATCCTGGTGGGTGCGATAAACCCTGCAATGCATATAGATATTGGATTTTAACCATAATTGATAAACCGTCCTCACAAAAAAGATGATCTGGATACTTCAAAATATACAGACTGAATTGAGTGGACGGACATTAACATAGACCGTTCTCAGGACTGACCACACACCAAAAGCGGCAGTACTAATAAACAATACAGGGTTCACAAACACAAATCAAGTACTAAACAATAGTACTTACTACAGACAAGCAAAGTTGCACTAATTAAACTCTGCAGACTATTTCTTGCCACCGACCTACGGGATGAACCCCGCATAACTGACTAGGCCATGGACTTCGTGAGAGATGTCTACATGCACCATCACCATCTCTTCAACCTTGGAGAACCTAAGAGAGTGGTCTTTCCACTCATAAACATGATGATGAAGACAGGCCGCATCAGATTTGTTGGGAAGCTTTACAAGAACCACACCCTTCGTAATCGAAGGCACAGCCAGGAAATTGTTGTGGTCAAGTACAGTCTCGAGAACACGCCTGACAACAATGCTACAGGAAAACACTAGTTCAGGACACGTGGTGACAAGGACACAGCAGCTGGATACTTCAGCAGTAGAACTCATCCTCAGGTCTTGCAGTTCACACGGCATGACTTTGAGAACTTCATCTCCACCGCGGACCTGGTTCTAATTCAAACAGAAACCATATTTTATTACTACCTCCGTTTAGAAATATAAGATGATTTTTGATATTATACTCCATATATGACTACATATACACACGGAAATGAGTGACCAAAGACACTAGAACATGTCTTCAAAGGCATGAGAGCAGAGGGATTACTTGCAATATCCATAACACAAGTTACTGAGGCAAATATACCCTCTTCAAAGGTAGCATTGATGCTCATAAAGTACTCCCTCCGTCCCAAAATTCTTGTCTTAGATTTGTCTAGATACGGATGTATCAAGTCACATTTTAGTATTAGATACAGCCGTATCTAGACAAATCTAAGACAAGAAATTTGGGACAGCGGGAGTAGTTGAAAGTAATCTATAAGAAATCAGTGTCAACCTCTCACATGTTTTCGTCAAAAGAGGAATTTAGAACTGTCATTTGGCACACAAAAATCACATGCAAGATCACCCAGAAAGTTGTACTACTAGTACTAGTACTGCGTGTTAGATGAAAAAACACGATCAAGATCGAGAAAAAGATCGTCAAGAAGGGATATTACCTGGACTTGCTTAATGAGGGATCCCGGAGAGGGGGGCTTGGACAGGGCGATGGCTTTGAGCTTGTCTGCGGTAGTCTCCGCGGGGTGCTTGTGCTTCTTCGTACCATGTCCTTGACGGTTTTGGCCAGAGCCATAGACATCACTTCGGCCGGTGCTCCAGCGTCCATCAAGAAACTGTCAAATAGAAATAAAAGAAAAGAAACCATAATCACAAATCCAAAAGAAGAAAAGAGAGGGAGTTATAGGATCAGTCTCGGGGTTGCAAGACCGGGCCTTGGCCAGAATCAACACCATTGATGCGCTCTCCTTTTCTTCTTTGGGAGAGAAGAACAATGGCAGAAGCAGGTCAGGGTTTTCTTGAAGAAATGAGGAACAAGATGAGGAAGAAGCGAGTTGGGTAGAGAGGAAGCTAAGAGAGAAGCGTGAAATGATGGTTGCTTCGTCCGTCCCACTTACTGCTGGAAAGGAGGGGGTTTTGTAATTTGACGGCTCATTGGGCATTATTGGGGCGCTTCGATCGGTGTAGTCTACCGTCACTCTACTACGGAGTAATTTAGTGCATGGCTGGTGGACCCCGATGCTGGCTGTCCCACACGTCGGGGAAAGTGAGTAATTTAGTGCATGGCTGGAGGAGGATCCGCACGGTAGAGCGTGTCCACTGTTTTTCTGAAGAAAAAATGATTAGAGCAAGCGTTTTCACTCTCACGACGGAGGAGTGCGAAACATGGCAGCCACTTGAACATACACAGTGCTCCTACTACTAGGCATGTGTAGTGGTTCATACGTCAGTACTACATAATCTTGTTGCTAGTGTAGTAAGATATGACGACAACAAATGATGTTGTGCGCATGTCAACTATATGTACAGTAATGTAGTAACATAGTACCGCTTTTTCGACTGTCCGGTCGAGATTGAACGGTGAGATCAATATTAACAGAACTAGGTCTACAGCGCACGGAGAGTACGGTGCTACAATACTCCACGAAACATGAACCATATGAAGCATGAATAGTGTTAGGCATGGTGTATGAAGGGTGCATGAGTCCCCACTAGTAGGTTAACACAAATACACGAAGAGGAAACAACTATATTGAGATGAGAATGCAACCAAACACACCCACACGCTTTGTGCTACAGTAACTGATCTGCACCGTCTAAGTTTGATCCAACGGTCATGTCGCGCCGAGACATGGACATGCCCATGCAGAGGGCGCCTAAACACCACCGAAGTCCCTCTGCTTCTCGAGGCGCATGACGTTGGTGATGCAGGGGGCGAAACGGCTGAAAGGCAATGCAATCTACGGGAAGGCGGAGGGAGCCAGCCGAGGAGTGGGGAATCTTTTGGTTTTCACCATGGTAAAACACCAGTCGAGGACTTCTCACATCAGGGGGCAGTGGGTTTTACAGGCGGAGTCATCGTGATTAATTGCTGCCGCGCTTGCTCCCGTCAATCAAAAAATTAAAAATCCTGTCGCGCATGCTCTCGTCAATCAAAAAATTAAAAATCCTGCCGCACTCAAACACCAGAGCAACGCCGCGGTGGATATTTAAATTTACCTGCCGGCAAGTAGATAAAAAAGGGGTGAAAAAACAAATGTGGCAGCGGCCTAGCTAATCGGTCGAACTAGCCCAACTAGCTAGCCACCGTGCTTCACTGATGTACTCGGCGGGAAAGGTGGTCTTTCGTGATTTGACGAATCATTTACTTGCTTCGGCGAAAACGCGCGGTAGGGCGTCCCACGTTAGGAAGAATATATGCGTGCACCACCCGGGAGGACCCTGAAACCGCGTGGTGATGTGTACTATACAACCTTCTTCTTGTAGACGTTGTTGGGCCTCCAAGTGCAGAGGTTTGTAGGACAGTAGCAAATTTCCCTCAAGTGGATGACCTAAGGTTTATCAATCCGTGGGAGGTGTAGGATGAAGATGGTCTCTCTCAAACAACCCTGCAACCAAATAACAAAGAGTCTTGTGTCCCCAACACACCCAATACAATGTTAAATTGTATAGGTGCACTAGTTCGGCGAAGAGATGGTGATACAAGTGCAATATGGATGGTAGATGTAGGTTTTTGTAATCTGGAAATATAAAAACATCAAGGTAACTAATGATAAATGTGAGCACAAATGGTATTGCAATGCTTTGAAACAAGGCCTAGGGTTCATACTTTCACTAGTGCAAGTTCTCTCAACAATAATAACATAATTGGATCATATAAGTGTCCCTCAACATGCAACAAAGAGTCACTCCAAAGTTACTAATAGCGGAGAACAAACGAAGAGATTATGGTAGGGTACGAAACCACCTCAAAGTTATTCTTTCGGATCGATATATTCAAGAGTTCGTACTAGAATAACACCTTAAGACACAAATCAACCAAAACCCTAATGTCACCTAGATACTCCGATGTCACCTCAAGTATCCATGGGTATGATTATACGATATGCATCACACAATCTCAGATTCATCTATTCAACCAACACAAAGAACTTCAAAGAGTGCCCCAAAGTTTCTACCGGAGAGTCAAGACAAAAACGTGTGCCAACCCCTATGCATAGGCTCATGGGCGGAACCCACAAGTTGATGACCAAAACATACATCAAGTGGATCAATAGAATACCCCATTGTCACCACGGGTATCCCACGCAAGACATACATCAAGTGTTCTCAAATCCTTAAAGACTCAATCCGATAAGATAACTTCAAAGGGAAAACTCAATCCATTACAAGAGAGTAGAGGGGGGGAAACATCATGAGATCCAACTATAATAGCAAAGCTCGCGATACATCAAGATCTTGCCAAATCAAGAGCACACGAGAGAGAGAGAGAGAGATCAAACACATAGCTACTGGTACATACCCTTAGCCCCGAGGGTGACCTACTCCCTCCTCGTCATGGAGAGCGCCGGGATGATGAAGATGGCCACCGGTGAGGGATCCCCCCTCCGGTAGGGTGCCGGAACAGGGTCTCGATTGGTTTTTGGTATCTACAGAGGCTTGCGGCGGCGGAACTCCCGATCTATCTGTTCCCTGGAGGTTTTAGTATTTATAGGATTTTTTGGCGTAGGTCTCACGTCAGGGGGTCTCCGGGTTGTCCATGAGGCAGGGGCCCACGCCCAGGGGGTGGGCGCGCCCCCCACCCTCGTGGGCAGCCCGGGACTCTCCTGGCCAAACTCTTTTGCTCCGGGGGCTTCTTTTGGTCCAGAAAAAATCATCAAAAATTGGCACGTCAATTGGTCTCCGTTTGGTATTCCTTTTCTGTAAAACTCAAAAACAAGGAAAAAGCAGAAACTGGCACTGGGTTCTAGGTTAGTCCCAAAAATCATATAAAATAGCATATAAATGCATATAAAGCATCCTAGATGGATAATATAATAGCATGAATACTTCATAAATTATAGATACGTTGGAGACGTATCAGCATCCCCAAGCTTAATTCCTTCTCGTCCTCAAGTAGGTAAATGATAAAAGAAATAATTTATGAAGTGTGAATGCTAGAAAGTGCATAAGTTTGATCAATGATAATTTCAATCAGCTTTTCTAGCATCATTATATGTCATAACACTAGCTCATATCATAAAACTTTTCATGATCAAGTAACAAACTATTCACATGTTAAAGGATAGGTCATAAACTTTCTTGAAAACTAACAAACCGTGTTATTAGTCATCAAACAATTACAATTCATCTTATTTTCAGGAAGAGTCTATGTCAGAGCTTTGATTTAGCAAATCCCACATACTCAACTATCATATAGTCTTCCATGATTGCTACCACTCAAAGCATATTTTTAGAATAAATAGCATCCATCGAACACAGAGAAAGATAGGGGCCTAATGTTTCGTCTCCCAACTTATTTATCATATAGATAATTGTCAACAATAATAATTCATGATCAAAGATATTTGAACGGGCATATATGCTCAGATCTTTCCATCACATGATGCTTGCCAACTAAAGAGTAGGTTGGAATGAGAAGGAATACTACTGACTCTTGCATAAAAGTAAAAGATAGGCCCTGCGCAGAGGGAAGCAGGGATTTGCAGAGGTGCCAAAGTTCGAAGCAAAAACAGAGATGAAAATGATTTTGAGAGGTATGCTTTCATTGTCAACATAACGACCAAGAGTTCCCAATATCTTCCAAACTAGATACATTATAGGCAGTTCCCAAACAGAAAGGTAAAGATTTTACTCCCCCTCCACCAACAATCACACTCCACGGCTTGTCCGAAACAACGGGTGCCGTCCAACTTTCAACAATCCTGGGGGAGTTTTGTTTAAATTATTTGCGATTTTGTTTTTGATCTTTTGATCATAGGACTAGGCATCCCAGTTACCAGCCATTTTCTCGTGAATGATGAGCGGAGTCCACTCATCATGAGAATAACCCACCTTGCATGGAAGATACTGACAGCCCCTAGTCACTACATGAGCGATTCGGGCATACAAAACAGATTATTATTTGAAGGTTTAGAGTTTGGCATATGCAAATTTACTTGGAACGGCAGGTAAATACCGCATATAGGTAGATATGGTGGACACTCATGGAAGAAACCTGGTTCAAGGAATTTGGATGCACAAGCAGTATTCCCGCTTAGTACAGATATTTTGGCTAGCAAAGGATTCTAAATAGCAAGCACCACATGTTAGAGGATCCATAACAATATAACTTCTATACAAATATACCCAAGCATAACTCATTATGTTGTCTTCCTTGTCCAACTTCAACTAATTTGCTCAGGTTTGAAAATAATTAACGGGGCTCACAATCATAGAAGATGTCGAAGATAGTATATTTATATGTGAAATCTCTCTTCCTTCAATATTCTTTCATGAATTGTTCAAGTGACCAATACAAAGTTTGCTACCCTTCAATAAATTTACCACCTCTACTTCTTATATGTGAAGGCATTACTCCCCATGGGTAAGGCATATGAAACATATATAATTTCAGATTTATGATATTCAAATCATTCAACCATTTACTCATAGGATATAAGTGAAGCACATGAGTAAATGACAAACTACTCCAAAAAGATATGAGTGAAGATCAATGAGTAGTTAAATAATTATGTAGCTATGTGAAGACTCTCTCTCATTTAAGAATTTCAGATCTTGGTATTTTATTCAAACAGCAAGCAAAACAAAATAAAATGACATCTAAGAATAGCAAACATCATGTGAAGAAGCAAAAACTTAGGATCAACCGATACTAACTGATAGTTGTCGAAGAAGAAAGGTGGGATGCCAACCGGGGCATCTCCAAGCTTAGACGCTTGAGACTTCTTGAAATATTATCTTGGGATGCCTTGGGCATCCCCAATCTTGAGCTTTTGTGTGTCCTTAATTCCTCTCATATCAAGGTCTCCCTAAATCTCAAAAGCTTCATCCACACAAAACTCAACAACGGCTCGTGAGATAAGTTAGTATAAACCAATGCAAAAACCTGATCATACTCTACTGTAGAAAATCACTAAAATTATTATTCAACATTGCATACTAAATGCCTCTGCATATTTAATACTCCTATCCTCAAATAGAATCATTAAACAAGCAAACATATGCAAACATAACAGCAATCTGCCAAAACAGTGCAGTCTGTAAAGAATGCAAGATTCATCATACTTCCCTAACTCCAAACATTATGAAATTCTACCACACTGTAGAAAATTTATCAGAGCTTATTATGCAAAAAGTTTCAACATTTTATCATATTCTGACTTTTCTAGGGAATTTTTGCAACACCGGTAAACTTTCTGTTTTGAAATAGCAACATGTATACTTGCAAAATAAGCATGGTAAAGGCTATCCTTGATGTTTTTATTGAAAATAGAGACGCAAAACATTATTCTAAATAACAGCAAGCAAATACTAACAAAAAAATGACGCTCCAAGCAAAACACATATCATGTGGTGAATAAATATATAGCTCCAAGTGAAGTTACCGATGAACGAAGACGAAAGGGGGGATGCCATCCGGGGCATCCCCAAGCTTAGGCTCTTGGTCATCCTTGAATATTACCTTGGGGTGCCTTGGGCACCCCCAAGCTTAGGCTCTTTCCACTCCTTATTCCATAGTCCATCGAATCTTTACCCAAAACTTGAAAACTTCAGAACACAAAACTTAAAAGAAAACTCGTAAGCTCCGTTAGCGAAAGAAAACAAAACACCACTTCAAGGTACTGTAATTAACTCATTCTTTATTTATATTGGTGTTAAACCTACTGTATTCCAACTTCTCTATGGTTTTTAAACTATTTTACTAGCCATAGATTCATCAAAATAAGCAAGCAACACAATGAAAACAGAATCTATCAAAAACAGAACAGTCTGTAGTAATCTGTATCAAACGTATACTTCTGGAACTCCAAAAATTCTAACCTAAATTGGTGTACCTGAGGAATTTGTCTAGTAATCATCTGCAAAAAGAATCAACCTAAAAACGCTCTCCAGTAAAAAATGGCAGCTAATCTCGTGAGCGCAAAAGTTTCTGTTTTATTTACAGCAAGATCGCATAGACTTCGCGCAAGTCTTCCCAAAGGTTGTACATGGCACAAACACTAATTAAAACATAAAACCACATTTAAACAGAAGCTAGATGGCTTATTTATTCCTAAACAGAACCAAAAAGCAAGAAACTAAAATAAAATTGGGTTGCCTCCCAACAAGCGCTATCGTTTAAGGCCCCTAGCTTGGCATGATGATTTCAATGATGCTCACAAAAAGATAAGAATTGAAACATAAAGAGAACATAATGAAGAATATTACTAGCACATTTAAGTTTAACCCACTTCCTATGCATAGGGATTTTGTGAGCAAACAACTTATGTGAACAATAATCAACTAGCATAGGAAGGTAAAACAAGCATAACTTCAAAACTTTGAGCACATAGAGAGGAAACTTGATATTATTGCAATTCCTACAAGCATATATTCCTCCCTCATAATAATTTTCAGTAGAATCATGAATGAATTCAACAATATAACCAGCACCGAAAGCATTCTTTTCATGATCTACTTGCATAGAATATTTACTACTCTCCACATAAGCAAAATTCTTCTTATTCGGAATAGTGGGAGTATCATAAGAGACTTGAATACTATAAATTGTTTCCACATTAAAAGAGTAATGTTCAGAAAAAGGGTAATCATAATCATGACAATTTTTATAAATATAATCATCACTACTCTTTATAGCATAAGTTTCATCACAATAATCATCATAAGTAGCAACTTTGTTCTCATCATAATCAATTGAAACCTCTTCCGAAATAGTGGATTCATCACTAAATAAAGTCATGACCTCTCCAAATCCACTTTCATAAATATTATAAGATTCAACATCCTCCAAAATAGTGGGATTATTTCTTCCTAAAGTTGACACTCTTCCAAACCCACTTTCATCAATATAATCATCATAAGTAGGAGGCATGCTATCCTCATAATAAATTTGCTCATCAAAACTTGGGAGGCTAAAAATATCATCTTCATTAAACGTAGCATCCCCAAGCTTGGGACAAACATTAATTTCAGCAAATATATTCTTAAACATGTCATTCTCATCTAACATAGCATCCCCAAGCTTGGCCCTTTTCATATCATAAGCATAATCACTCTCATCATTAATAGTGTGGATAGCACCAAGAATATAGCAAACATTATTATCATATTCTTCCAAGCAAGTGCCAAAAAGATTTTCAAGATCATAAGAAGTATCATTATCTTCCCAATCATAATCATCACAACAAGCAATAGGCATAACGAGATCATCATCAAGTCCATCATCTTCCACAATTATTTTTGATTCATTTTCATGAGGCATAACAATAATAGGAGCAACATTATTTGGGAGAGATATCTTTTTACCTCTCTTCCTTTTTTTCTTTTTCTTCACCACATCATGTGTGGGTTCAATCCTCTTTTTGGAGCTCCTTATTAATGAGATTGGTTGAATAGAAGGCTCCTCCTCGTTACCTGATTCATCATAAGAAATAATAGGAGGATATTGGGAAGTATCTTCCCTTTCATTAGTATTCTCTTCATCTTCTATTTGTTTTATTGTCTTTATGTAGTTGGCAATATAAGGATTTTCAATGCAATTCACCGCACAATACATATAAATTTTCTCTAGATCAAAATCAAGAAGTTTATAACGGGCAAATTCTGGAAGATGCTTAGTTATACGTTTCATTTCTTCGTAACCCATAAGCAAACTAAGTTCATTATAATGTGCAAGGGAAATCAAGTTATCGCAATTTTTGGACACGATTAGATCATGAAACAATTTGCATCGGATAGTTAAATGATCCCGTTCATTGCAAAGTTCACAAGTACGGCTAAGAAAATTTAAATTTTCAGCACAAACATCTAGCCTTTCTTGCAACAATTTAGTTTCAAAATGCTTATGCCTCTTGCAATATCGATCTTCCCTATTTGGTATGTACTTGCAAACCCAATGCACTCCACAAAAATTTACATGTTTATAGGAGTCATTTTCATCATAACTAGTGCAATCATCACTAGTACTATGGATATTCAAAGAGTTCATACTAACAACATTGCAATCATGCTCATCATTCAAAGATTTAGTGCCAAACATTTTAATGCATTCTTCTTCTAACAATTTGGCACAATTTTCCTTCCCATCATACTAACGAAAGATATTAAAAACATGAAGCGTATGAGGCAAACTCAATTCCATTTTTTAGTTTTCTTTTATAGACTAAACTAGTGATAAAACAAGAAACTAAAAGATTCGATTGCAAGATCTAAAGATATACCTTCAAGCACTCACCTCCCCGGCAACGGCGCCAGAAAAGAGCTTGATGTGTACTACACAACCTTCTTCTTGTAGACGTTGTTGGGCCTCCAAGTGCCGAGGTTTGTAGGACAGTAGCAAATTTCCCTCAAGTGGATGACCTAAGGTTGATCAATCCGTGGGAGGTGTAGGATGAAGATGGTCTCTCTCAAACAACCCTGCAACCAAATAACAAAGAGTCTCTTGTGTCCCCAACACACCCAATACAATGTTAAATTGTAATGGTGCACTAGTTCGGCGAAGAGATGGTGATACAAGTGCAATATGGATGGAAGATGTAGGTTTTTGTAATCTGGAAATATAAAAACAGCAAGGTAACTAATGATAAAAGTGAGCACAAATGGTATTGCAATGCTTTGAAACAAGGCCTAGGGTTCATACTTTCACTAGTGCAAGTTCTCTCAACAATAATAACATAATTGGATCATATAACTATCCCTCAACATGCAACAAAGAGTCACTCCAAAGTTACTAATAGCGGAGAACAAACGAAGAGATTATGGTAGGGTACGAAACCACCTCAAAGTTATTCTTTCGGATCGATCTATTCAAGAGTTCGTACTAGAATAACACCTTAAGACACAAATCAACCAAAACCCTAATGTCACCTAGATACTCCAATCTCACCTCAAGTATCCATGGGTATGATTATACGATATGCATCACACAATCTCATATTCATCTATTCAACCAACACAAAGAACTTCAAAGAGTGCCCCAAAGTTTCTACCGGAGAGTCAAGACGAAAACGTGTGCCAACCCCTATGCATAGGTTCATGGGCAAAACCCGCAAGTTGATCACCAAAACATACATCAAGTGGATCAATAGAATACCCCATTGTCACCACGGGTATCCCACGCAAGACATACATCAAGTGTTCTCAAATCTTTAAAGACTCAATCCGATAAGATAACTTCAAAGGGAAAACTCAATCCATTACAAGAGAGTAGAGGGGGAGAAACATCATAAGATCCAACTATAATAGCAAAGCTCGCGATACATCAAGATCTTGCCAAATCAAGAGCACGAGAGAGAGAGAGATCAAACACATAGCTACTGGTACATACCCTCAGCCCCGAGGGTGAACAACTCCCTCCTCGTTATGGAGAGCGCCGGGATGATGAAGATGGGCACCGGTGAGGGATCCCCCCTCCGGCAGGGTGCCGGAACAGGGTCCCAATTGGTTTTTGGTATCTACAGAGGCTTGCGGCGGCGGAACTCCCGATCTATTCTGTTCCCTGGAGGTTTCAGTATTTATAGGATTTTTTGGCGTAGGTCTCACGTCAGGGGGGTCTCCGGGTTGTCCACGAGGCAGGGGCCCACGCCCAGGCGGGTGAGCACGCCCCCACCCTCGTGGGCAGCCCGGGACTCTCCTGGCCCAAGTCTTTTGCTTCGGGGGCTTCTTTTGGTCTAGAAAAAATCATCAAAAATTGGCACGTCAATTGGACTCCGTTTGGTATTCCTTTTCTGTAAAACTCAAAAACAAGGAAAAAACAGAAACTGGCACTGGGCTCTAGGTTAATTGGTTAGTCTTAAAAATCATATAAAATAGCATATAAATGCATGTAAAACATCCTAGATGGATAATATAATAGCATGAATACTTCATAAATTATAGATATGTTGGAGACGTATCACGCGGTAGGGTGTGCCATGTCTCGGCACGGAGGAAAAATGTGCGTGTAAAAATTTGCTGTATCAGACGTAGTACCTATGGTTCGACCTCGGGACCCAGCCAGTCGGTCGAAAACACCCCACTAGCCACACAGCTTCATCATGCTAACATGGCACCGAGGATAGGTGTGGTTAGCTCCGTCTCGACCAGCCACAACGTCTCTTGTTCTAGGCGATTCTTCTATTTTCCAAGCTTTTTTAGTTGTAATAACACCACGGCAAGCTAGCGTCGCTCTTCGTGTGTGCCCGTGCAAAGGTTAGACGATGGAGAGAAGAGAGAGATCGCAAACCTGGGACCCACCAGTAAGTGAGTCAACGGTCATGCACGTGTTGACGAGGCACTCCCTCTACTCTACTCGATGTAATACTGTATAAAATCAAGTTATGGGACAAAGCCAACAACCGTTGTTGTTTCAGGCTATCGACTTACACTTTGTAGTCCAGGTTGCCAGTTCGAATCTCGTCTTTCAGATTTGTAAGTTTTAGGTCCAAATTTGATTAATGACAAGTGGGACCCCCATGTGTTGTTCCGATATTTCAGTGTAGGATGGTTTTTTTGAACAAACACATTGCACGGTTAGACAAGTAACGACACGAGTTACACGTATGTTGCAAGTTTACAAACAAAAATGACAGCGGCATAGAATATTAGATCCACCCCGCAGCTTAGATGCTATGGTGATACGAGTTTTTACACCGTTGGAAGTGAGATCCAATGGCTTGGGAGTAGTCTTTGTAATTATGCGCAATTTCCAAACTCTCCAAAGGTTTTGTTGCAAATAAAACATTCAGGCCTCGTGCGTGCCGCTGCATCTTGGATCCAACGGCTCCCCGGTTCTCATATTAGGTGCTCCCCGTAGCTTAATTACCCTCTACGGTGATATGAGCATCTAGGTCGTATGATCAGTGATCAGATGGCACATGCATAGTACTTGTACTTTCTGCGCAATTTCCAAACTCTCTCAGCCGTATATTGCAAAAACATTCAAACCTCCTACTGTGGGCCGTTAGATCTCCGTGAACTCATATCACCATAGGATCTACGATGCGGGAGCACCTCATATTCTCCCGTGCAAGAAAACATAAGGTGCTCTCAAAGCTTGGACGCTACGGTGATACGAGCTTCGAGGTCGTTTGATCTGAGATCCAATGGCATCTGATCCAGTGGCCGAACTCCTTGAGGGCTTTTCTGCAAAAAACCATTTGAACCACCGAGGAGGTGTTGGGTCACAAATCCAACGGCTCCGAAGAGCTTGTATCACCAAAGCATCTAAGGTGTGGTAGCACATGATATTCTTACATACAGGAGAATATGATGTCCTCCTTCATCTTAGATGCTACGGTGATACGAGCTTCGAGGTCGTTGGATATGGGATCCAAGGGCATCTGAGTAGTTTTTGTACAAATTGTGTGCAATTCTCAAACTCATCAAGGTTTCCTGTAAAAATATTAAGACATCATGTGAGCTACTATATCTCAGATCTACAAGCTCCAAGAAACTCGTATCGGCATATAGCATCTAAGGTATGGGGGCACATGATATTCTCCCTGGGAGGAGGGGTGGGGGTGCACAACCAATCGGTGGTTGGGAGGGTGGGGACAAATATAATCTAAACAACCCTAAATAGAGCTTCACAATTTTATCTAAGGTCGGGGGGTTGACCCCCGACAATCATAGCTCCGCCTAATTAAACACAACATTTGCATGTACTGTAGTACTAGACTTAATATTCATGTTTCCGTTTCATATTCGTTTTAAATATTGAATTGAGGACCATGCATGTCTTACATTTTACTCCCTTCGTTCCTAAATACTAGTCTTTTTAGAGATTTCAAATGGACTGGCACATACGGATGTATATAGACATATTTTAGAGTGTAGATTCACTCATTTTGCTCCGTATGTAGTCGCTTGTTGAAATCTCTAAAAGACTAATATTTAGGAACAGAAGGAGTATTTTTGAATTCGTGTCATACATGCATGGTTTGGAAAAATAGATGCACTATACTTATTGGATTGTTGTTGTGTTCGTGTGTGGGTGTCTCTGTGTCTGTGTGTGTACAAAGTTTTCTCACCTCCATATTGTTCATCTTTTAAATTTGAATTTGCATTGAAAAACTTACTAGGGATACCATGAAATGTGAAATCCATGTTGAGATCACTATATCACAAACTCACTCTAATTCAACAACTCGTCATAAATCAATTACCACGTTGAGGTTAGTATTTGCAAGGAAAATACAGGCATTGTAATACACATAGATTCGTTCGGCAATTTAAAAGGTTCCTTTCGTATTCTCGAATGGTAGGACCCAATGGCGTACCAGCCAGACCTTGGCTCGTGTTGATCCGAAAAAAATAAAAAAATGGGCTCGTGTCCTTCTGGTGGTGTGCGTGGTACGCACATTAGGAAACCCCAACCAGTCGAGCCTCCGCGTTTCCACTACTAGGAAAAGGCCTGCTAGTGGCGCACCTGTTTTGCCTACTAATGGCGCACTACAGGTGCGCCACTAGCATCATGCCATTAGAATTTTTTACTAATGGCGCACCACATAGAAGTGCGCCATTACTAACATTTTTTTTCAAAAAAAAATTCAAATTTATTTTTTCATTTTTTTTCTTAATCTCGGGTCACTATGGCTTAATCTCGGGTCAATATGCTTAATCTTAAGTCAAATCGCACTCGATGGTCAAACTTCCTGAAAGGTCACCCATCCTCACACTACTCCAGCCCAAGCACGCTTAACTTCAGAGTTCTATCCAACCCCAGCACCAGCTCACTTAACAGGCACTTGTTGATATATATAGCATATCAATCCTATTAAACCTTGTTGATGTCTAGGACTTTGTTAATGTTCATGAATGTGATGAAATTTTGAAAAAAATATTTCAAACTTCCCGGTCATATTAGAATCATATTTTGAAAAAAAATTCCAAAAAAAGTTTTTTTGAAACCAAATTTTTTTCTGTTACTAGTGGCGCACCTAGCAAATGGTGCGCCACTAGTAAGTTTGAATTTTTTTCATTTTCCCCCTCTAGATCTTAAAAGCCCCGTATCTTTCGTTCTGTTAGGTTTTTGGGGATTTTGAAGATGTTGAACGGGGTTCCCCTGATTCAATTCGTATGTAACTTTTCGAGTAGACGATTTTTCATATAAAAAACTTTTTAATCCGAGTTCGTATGCAAAAGTTATGCCCATTTTACAAATTCCAGAGAAATTTTGCAAATAAAGTCGAAATTCATATTTGTAAATTTTCCCAACAACTAGACCACATATCACATGGAAAACTTATTTTATTTTATTTTTTTGACATTTCCATCATTTTCTTTTATTTTTTCTAAAACTGAAAAGGCGGTATGGCGCACCTTGTTAGTAGTGGCGCACCGAGGGTGTGGTGCGCCATTCCTAGTTAAACTAGTAATGGCGCATTATCCCCTGGTGCGCCATTACTAGTTTTGAAAAAAAAATTGTTAGTAGTGGCGAACCGTGGATGTGGTGCGCCATTAGTATTTGGACACTAATGGCGTACCAACACATGGTGCGCCATTAGTATATAGTAGTGGCGCACCACATGTGTGGTGCACCATTAGTGTCCATATTATCTATAGCCCTTTTCCTAGTAGTGTTCGAGTCGAAATATCTGGCGGCCAGAATTCCAGCCCTAGGAAATTCCCCTCATGTCCCCGGTCCAGAATGACTACCGATGAACAACGGAGGGATGCTTTAGTAACTAGACAACGTTACCTACCGTGTCGAGCACGGTTCAATTCCCTCAGTCGCCGCTCGCCAAGGTCACCCGCCAACTGCATTGCCTAGTACTACTACTACACCAGGATGAGCACAGAATTGAGCCCGTTTTTTCGTGCATATTACTTGAGTTAATATATCAGGCAATGCACTGGTACGGAGGGATTATCCTTTTGCTCTGCATATATAACTTGTCTGAAGTCTAACTAAGCAAAATGTTTGACCAAATCCTTTCTTAAGAAATACAACAGGACAGATGTATGGCTTGAAAATTTATTGCATGATGCAGGTTATGATATTGTTTCAAATCCTGGATCTTAAATTTCAGAAAATCCAAAAGTGACCATAAATTCTTGAAACTGAGCATGGTCACGTGATATGGCACAAATATTACTTCGTAATTTTTTTCTTCAATTTGAGACAAGCTGCTTATGACCAGTTGCACAAATGAAGAGCCAATGTATTTTGGAACAAAGACCTGTCACGTTAAGCCGAACGCTTTCACAATTGAAACCGTGGGCGTTTACGTGCCGCCACGAGTCCCGCTTCTCATCAGCAGGTGCCGTCCGAGCAAGCGTGTGAGTCGACGGGAGGCATGCGAGCAGACTGGTGCGCTGGCTGACAGGGAGGCGTGCGAGCAGACCGCTGTGCAGACTCACCGGGAGGCGAGCCCTTTGACCAGGCTCCGCCGCCCACCTTCATCCCAACTGCTCCCACTTTTAATGTCGCCGGCACCGCAGTTTAAAATCAACCCCGCAATACCCAGTATTGCTACAATCTTCTCTCTTCCTCTCCGATTCTCCTGTCGTCTACCTCCAACCAGCCTGACCTAAACATACGCCATGCCGCATCACGATGGTCTGCCCTTAGTCTTCCAGTTTCCTGAGGAAGACACCCAGCCGGAGTCTCAAGAACATAAGGCGCTTTGGGACGAGCTTGAACTGGCCTTGCAGGAAGACGCCACACCTGTCGCCGCTCCCGTTCCGGCTCCCGTCGCGCCGACTGCGTCAGCGCCCATCCCCGTGGCATTTATGGGCTGGGAGCCGCACATTGTCGCCGAGCTTGATGCCACAGGGTTCCACGAGGTCCCCGCCGACTTTCACGCGCCCGTGCACCTGCCAGCGCATGCGCCTGCGCGTGGACTGACGCGCACGCCCGTGCCGGTGCCCGTGCACCTGCCAGCGCATGCGCCTACGCGTGCATTGACGTGTGCGCCCGTGCTGGTGCCGATGCACACGAATGTCTCCGCCGCGCCGTTGACAACGCATGTCCCCGCACGGGTGCCAGTGCCCCCCTCAGCGGCATGGATGGCCGCTGTCGGCCGCTTCCTTGCACCAACGCCAGTCGCCTCCTCCCACCAATTGACTCGCTCCGAAGTCCAGAACATTTTGGCCTTCCTTGAAGCTAGGACAACGTTCAGGAGTACGCCAACAACAGTGCAAGGCGCCGCCGTCGCCCTCGGTCAGTGGCCCGACGACACACAGAGCACGGCAGAGGAGCCGCTTCCCACCGCAAGATGCCCCCGCTGCCGCCGCGTAATCTAAATTTGCCATGAAAAACGTTCGGATTGCCATGCTTAAAATTCGAACGTTTATTATTTCCGTTTATTTTAGATCGATCATCGTATAATTTAAAGTCGGAGTCAGACAGAACGAAATCTATGGTCTGATTGATTGAATGTTCTGCTAGAGTCGTATCAAATTAAATATAAAACGTCATCAAGCCACATGTATTCCTTGTCATCCAATGACCTAGACTGCTTCAATGTCGGGCGCTCAACACGTTTATCATGCAGTTAATTTCATGCCAAAAATAGTGCTAATCACATAATAACACGCAAATAATATCCTATTTAATATCCGCATGCACTTAATATACTTCCAAATTAATGTGCATTGCACGTACACACTGACTAGTGCTGCTAGCACGTGAAACTGGTGCCGTAACTTGTGAACGCGTTCAGATATGGTCAACGGCAACATTGCCCGCAAGTTCTTCATGTTTGCCCGTGCGTCTAAACGCAGAAGGGGAGGAGAGAGAGAGAGCACACATGGAACCCACCAGTAAGTGAAGGCGAATAGTACTAAAAATAATATTACATGTTATCCATTAAATAGGTTGTGGTAATATAAAAACATTATGTGAACAAAGGGAGGTACAACAAACATTGATGTTCTACATATGTTGCCTATTGACGTGTGGCTTGAAGGCCCTGGTTGCATGTTCGATCCTCGTCCTTTCTTTTTTAATTTGTATATGGGTCCAAATTTGTTTCATGACATGTGGGCCCCTCGGTGTGTAGTTTGTAGCACTTTAATTTGTGGGTCGAAATTTGTTCCATTCCAAGTGGACTATCGGTGTGTAGTTTTGTAGCTTATTTATAATAATTAAAGAGAACAACAGAGTTTTTTTGCAATAATACCATGGTGCGACGTTGAAGGCGAGAAAGGACGTGCGAGAGAGCGATGACCGAGCCAAAGGGAAATCAACTAGGGGAGTTGCGGGGGTTGCAACGGTGTTTGGAGTAGTTGTGGGCCGAATGCTACGAAAATATAATCTAAACTGCCTGGAATAAATGCCTACACAAATTAATCCAAGGTTGGAGTGCCCCTCACAATGTAAATAGCTCTGGCTTTGCGAGGGATGGAGAGGTAGCTTCAATGTGTTGAAGATACGGCGTGAGAAAGCGAGGTCAATCGAGAGACATATAGATAGAGAGACAAGGTGAGTGTGGTCCGACATTCATTGAGCAGATATATATGCTTGCTACCTCTTGAGCACTGCGTTGGTTTTCCCTTGAAGAGGAAAGGGTGGTGCAGCAAAGTAGCGTAAGTATTTCCCTTAGTTTTTGAGAACCAAGGTATCAATCCAGTAGGAGGCTACGCGCGAGTCCCTCGCACCTACACAAACAAATAAATCCTCGCAACCAACGCGATAAGGGGTTGTCAATCCCTACACGGTTACTTACGAGAGTGAGATCTGATAGATATGATAAGATAATATTTTTGGTATTTTTATAATAAAGATGCAAAGTAAAATAAAAGCATCGGAAATAACTAAGTGTTGGAAGATTAATATGATGGAAGATAGACCTGGGGGCCATAGGTTTCACTAGTGGCTTCTCTCAAGAGCATAAGTATTTTACGGTGGGTGAACAAATTAATGTTGAGCAATTGACAGAATTGAGCATAGTTATGAGAATATCTAGGTATGATCATGTATATAGGCATCACGTCCGAGACAAGTAGACCGACTCCTCCCTGCATCTACTACTATTACTCCACACATCGACCGCTATCCAGCATGCATCTAGAGTATTAAGTTCATAAGAACAGAGTAATGCTTTAAGCAAGATGACATGATGTAGAGGGATAAATTCATGCAATATGATAAAAACCCCATCTTGTTATCCTCGATGGCAACCATACAATACGTGCCTTGCTGCCCCTACTGTCACTGGGAAAGGACACCGCAAGATTGAACCCAAATCTAAGCACTTCTCCCATTGCAAGAAAGATCAATCTAGTAGGCCAAACCAAATTGATAATTTGAAGAGACTTGCAAAGATAACCAATCATACATAAAAGAATTCAGAGAAGATTCAAATATTGTTCATATATAAACTTGATCATAAACCCACGATTCATCTGTCTCAACAAACACACCGCAAAAGAAGATTACATCGAATAGATTTCCACAAGAGAGGGGGAGAACATTGTATTGAGATCCAAAAAGAGAGAGGAAGCCATCTAGCTAAGAAGTATGAACCCGAAGGTCTGAGGTAAACTACACACACTTCATCGGAGAGGCTATGGTGTTGATGTAGAAGCCCTCCGTGATCGATGCCCCCTTCGGCGGAGCTCCAGAACAGGCCCCAAGATGGGATCTCGTGGGTACAGAAGGTTGTAGTGGTGGAATTAGATTTTTGGCTCCGTATATGATCGTTTGGGGGTACACAGGTATATATAGGAGGAAGGACTACGTCGGTGGAGCAACGTGGGGCCCACGAGGGTGGAGGGAGCGCCGGGGGGGGGGGGGGGTAGGCGCGCCCCCCTACCTCGTGGCTTCCTGCTTGATTTCTTGACGTAGGGTCCAAGTCCTCTGGATCATGTTCGTTCCGAAAATCACGTACCCGAAGGTTTCATTCCGTTTGGACTCCGTTTGATATTCTTTTTCTGCGAAACTCTGAAATAGGCAGAAAACAGCAATTCTGGGCTGGGCCTCCGGTTAATAGGTTAGTCCCAAAAATAATATAAAAGTGAATAATAAATCCCAATAATGTCCAAAACAGAAGATAATATAGCATGGAGCAATCAAAAATTATAGATACGTTGGAGATGTATCAATGCTTTGGAGAGATATTGTCCGATTGAGCTTTTGGCAAGGGTGAGGGTTGTAAGATAGAGCTTGAGAGATGATCCAGTCACATACATGTAGATATATTTTGTGCGTGGGAGGAAGCAAGGTCAATCGATCACATAGGGTCGTCGTGCGATCGAAAGAGTGAGACGGGTTGGAGAGAGTGACCTAGATAGACAATGTGCGTGAGAGAGTATACAATGTGAATAAGTCGAATTGGGCTCAAACATGGAGATATATCGTTCTTTTTCCGAGAAAGAGCGAGGTCAATCGAGACATACAAAGAGAGAGAGAGAGAGGGAGAGAGAGGGGGGAGAGAGAGAGGGAGAGAGAGAGAGAGCGAGTGTGGCCCGCCATGAGGTCGAAAGACTGGGGCCGGCTTCGATGGACTGACCTAGATAGACAATCTGCGTGAGAGAGTATAGAGTGTGTCGATCGAGGCCCGAACAGGGAGATATATCATTTGTGTGTGAAAGAAAACGAGGTTAAACGAGACTCAGATAAAGAGAGCGAGATTGAGCGAGTGTGGCCCGCCGTGCGGAAGAAAGAGTGAGACAGTCTCGAGGGAGTGACCTAGATAGACAACGTGCATGCGTGCGCACGAGCGGTTGGGGGCTAGATAGGCAATGCATGTATTTAGCGCGAGAGGGTGAGAGGGAGAGGCAGAGAGAGAGAGAGAGCTCGGCATGGGGTGCAATGGCGGGTGTGTGCGGTAAATACATTTGGTAACAGAGTGGAAAAAGGGGGTTGTGTAGTTGAGAGAGTTAGAGATCGAAACATGGAGAGGAAGAATGGATGTTTGTTCGAAACCGATAGCTTCCTAAGGTGGTTAGGAGAGGAAGATTGACCGATATAGGAAGTATGTAGCATGTGTGCGCGGGGGGGTGGGGGCTAAAAACAACATTTGAATGTAGATAGTACGAGACTTAACATCGATGTTTCAATTCGGTGTACATTGTAAGATTTGAAATGAGGACATGCATATTGGTAATTATTTCGAATTCGTGCCATACTAGGTTTCGAAAAGTTGACATTGACTCGATTTGTTGTGCTATTTTGTAGCTCATATGTTTGAATCCATCCAAAAGTTTTCTCACTACCATGGTGTTCATCATATACATATAAATTTGTATTAAAAAGTAGCGTGGATACAGTGAAATGCGAAATCCACGTTAGAATTGGAGAATTCTATGTGACACACACTCTAATTCAAATAACTAATTATGTGACACACACTCTAATCCACGTTAGCGTGGATACCGTTTCGATTGTTTTTCAAATAACTCCTCATTAATTAATTTATAGTATCTTGTTTCGAATTACTAATTATTGCAAGGAAAATACGGGCATGGTAATACATACAGATTCGTTCTCAAATGAAAGAAGATTCGTTTGCATTCTCAAATGTAGGCGCACCAGGCAGACCAGGGTCATGTCGTGGTGGTCGCGTGTGTCGGACGGACACTTAGCACCCAGCCACCAACCCCCTCCCTCCCTCCCCCTCCCCCCAAAAGGACGACGACAAAATAAGTTCGCGCTTCCATGTTTCGGATTGAAATATCTGGCGGCCCCAATTCCAGCCCTGCAAAATCTCCCTTCTCCATCGTCCCCTTCCGCGCCCAGATTGCTCAAATCCCTAATTCGCCGCCAACCCAAGCAAAGTTTGAATCGCCCCTCACCTCGTCTCTTTCCCCACCTCTGTGGTGGACGACGAGGACGAAGACGACGGTCGCGCTTCACCACCGCACCGGAGCTACCTCATCTACGCCCTCGTCCACCGCACCGGGTGGTCCACCGACAACGTCGTCCGCCGCAACCGACGTGCCTCACAGACACCGACTTCCACCAGATCAGGTGCGCTTCACCAACGCCGTCTCCCAGCTCACCGAGGCTACTTCACCGAGCACATCGTCGCGCCTCCGCCCCTCGAGGCCGCTGGGGCTTCACCAACGGTCTCGTCCACCGCATCATAGCTGTAGCGACCAGACCTCAAATGGCCTGTGCTGCTGTGCACCAGTGTCATCCCTGGATCAGTAATGCTGACACGCACAGTACAAATGGAGGATTTATAACAGAGTAGCAATCACACACTTATTACATCGAATATCTCCAAAGAGATAAAGTATGAAAACATGGCTTAAGGCCATCTAATAACGATAATAGCGGAAGACTTGGAAGATAAGTGAGTCCATCAACTCCAGCGGCATCACTGAGTATAAGACCACGACCTAAGGCACCTTGCTCGTCGTCTGAAAAGTCTGCAACATGAAACGTTGCAGCCCGAAAATGGGTTAGCACATAGAATATGCTGGCAAAGTAACACATAGAGAGCAATGAACAATAATAATGCTATACTATATGCATATATGGCAGGTGGAAAGGCTCTATGGTTACAGTTTTGCGAAAAGCCAATTTTATCCTACTGCAAAGGAATAAATTTTATTTAACTATCATGGTGGTTGAAACATTGAGAAGGTACCTCCAACTCAATCCCAATTAAGTAACATCATTAACCCAACAAAATTAATTATAAGTATCACGGTGATGAGATTCAAATGATAATCCAGATACTAGATACTCAAGTTGTCCATAACCGGGGACACGGCTAATCATGATCAGTTTGTACACTCTGCAGAGGTTTGTGCACTTTTCCCCACAAGACTCGATCGCCTCCGCTTGATTCTCGCACTGCATGATGTTTGAGAAACGGATGACCGAGACACAGTCTTTCAGAAACAATCACTCTTCACTCTGGATGGACCGGTACACCTACTTTCCCCTACATCTGCTAGTCCACCTCTTCAAGAGATCCTGTAACCTACTCAGCTATGCTAGAGCCCATAATAGCTTGTGGCTGCACACGGAAGTTTTTAGCATGAATAATCTTATGATCCCTTTGAGCCTGGGTGGCGGACCTTATACATACAGACAACACTGGGTTCTCCAGGTGCCTCAATCCACCCAGATGTGAGTTTTAGTTGCCACCTTAAGTTGAACCATTATTAACAATCTCACATCTGTCATGAATATCACTCAAACCAAATCCACGTCTACGAGCATAGCATGGCAATATAATAGCAACGTAGAAGTAACTCCCAAGGGTTTGATATAGTAAAGCAGGTAATAGGTACTACCTCAACTACTTCCCAATACCCACAGTTTATTTAGATCCTAATCATGCAATGTGTTTGGGGAAAAAGATCTAATGCAATAAAACTGGGTATGAGCGGGATATGATCAAAGTGTTACTTGCCTTGCTGATGATCCGCAAAACCTAGCGAGTCGAAGTAACAAGCGGCACACTCCGGGTACTCTATCGCAAACAAACAAGCATACAATCAGTACTCATCTAATGCACAGGTAAAATTGGAATGAAAGATCCAACCAGAAAGTTCAACTTAAGAACTCCGGTTTGCAAAAAGAATCAACTCGAAAGAAGCAACGAAAGTCAAACGGCGAAAGAAAGAAACTTCGTTTGCTAATCTGGATCTAGGTCAAATTTTTACTGTAGCAAAAACTTGTTTGAGTAGGTTAAACGAAAAGAGAATTTTGAGACGAAACTCTAGGCGCTTGAATCACCTGATTCCGATAAACGAGCGAGAAGTTAAACAGATTCGAAAATTCGATCAGAAATCGAATCTGAGAAAATAACGAGAAAATCCGACGAAAAAGAAAAACGGACGAACGGTTAAATAAAAGACGTTCGTGAACAGAGAAAAACCGACGAACACGTTCGTTAAAACGAACGGTTCGGTGAACGCTCGCGAAATAAGAAAACCGAAAAAAAACTGAACTAGGGTTTTTTTTTAAACAAAAGGTTTTTTTTTTTACAGAAAACCGGTCAACAACGAAGACGGCCGGCGGCAGTACCTCGACGGGCGGGCTCCGGCGAGGGGCTCCGGTGGCGGGGCTCGGGCGCGAGGGGCGGCGGCTCCGGCGCTTCCGGCGGCGGCGGCGGGCAAAGCAAACGGCGGCGAGGCGGGCGAGATGCGGGCGGCGGCGGGGCTCCTCCGGCGGCGGGGGTGAGGAAAGAGAGGGGAGGCCTATTTATGGAAGGGGGGGTCTGAGGTGCTTGGGGAAGGGGGCACCCGAGGCGGCGGCGGCGTCGTGTCCAGGACGGACTCCGGCGGCGGCGTCGTAGGGAGAGAGGAGAGGGGCGACGGGGCTCGGGCCATCGGCTGGGCCTTTGGCCCAGTCGGCGCGGGCGCGTTTTTTTATAAATAAATTCCGCGGAAAATATTGCGTAGAAAAATAAATAAAAATCATAAAAATATGAAATAAAATTTCCCCGTCTAGTTAGAAAATCTAGAATAGGGTGAACATTTTTAAAATCAAAAATAAATATTTTGAAAACATGCAATATTTTTAATGCAATAAAAATTGCAAATAAAATCCAAATAAATTTCAAATAATGTTTTTAACAGTTTTCCTCCCGTATTTCAATTGTTTTGGAGAAGTCATATTTTCTCCTCTCGTTTATTTAAAATTGAAATATTTTTCCGGAGAGAAAAATAATTAAAATCCCAATCCTCGTTTGAAAAATCAAATTTAAAAATTCGAGAAAATCCCCAACTCTCTCCGAGGGTCCTTGAGTTGCTTAGGATTTATCGAGGATTTGTCAAAATGCAACAAAACATGATATGCAAATGATGATCTATGTATAACATTCCAAATTGAAAATTTGGGATGTTACAATAGCGCTCCGCTGCCACTCAAGATCTGCATCCGTGCACGGCCAGCCAACGCCAGCGCATCACCCTCAACGGCTCTGAAGTGCCCCGCACTCTAGCTAGGCGAGCATGCCCAAACGCCGGCCCAAACTAGCTATCCACACATCACTCCCTTGTGCACTGTTCCGACGATGTTTGGATATCATTTCACTGCTCTCTTAGCTTACACGCCTATCCAACTCTGACTTTAACTCTTATTTCTTCTGGAGATATCATCTGAAACAAGCAAATCCTTTTTTTAGCGAAGCATGAAGGCGCTACGGGATCTGGTACACATCCTGCACACCCGTATAACCTTGTAAGTATCTGTCCTCCGGTACAACAGCAAGGTCGATTCCTCTTATTTGATCAACCATTCGCCGTGTCAAAAAAGCAGAGGGGGATGCAAGGAGCACAAGGCGTGCACATCCAAGCAAGTGGTAACATGGACTTGTACATGGAACATCCCAAGCGCAAGAAGAGCTGCACTGAGCCTGTACAACGAGCTAGCATAAGTCCCCGCATTTCATTTAATTCGTACTGGCATTCATGTATGATTTGTGTGCAGTGGCGGATCCACGAATTCAAGTTACCAGGGGCGAACATTTAACTTAAAAAATACGAAGGCACTTGCACTTCGGAAATCAACATAACTTGAGAAATGTGAAGCTACATGCACTTTGAAAACCAGCTAATGATCCAAAGTAGTTCAGATTATAAACACTAAATGATGCAAGAACCAAAAAACACAAAATGCAACATGGTGTACAAGGACTACAAACATGGTCTGTACCTGCTTGAATTATTCGTTCTCTGGCTGAAAATATCGAAGTGTAATTGCACCTTGCGTAAACTGCATATCAATATATCTATCCTACACAAGTATGCCAATAGTTTCAAACAACAGATTAGAAAAGTATTTATGCTACGTTGTCATGATACGGGGACTTTCTGGTAGATGGCCTCGACGTTTCCTCAAGCCATGAAAATGCACTATAATTTGCTTGTCATCAATGCTGCAAATCTCTATGTCTCTCTCAACAGAGCTGATCATCATTAGACACTAAATCCTTCAATGGGAGCTTGCAAAATGCTTGCATTAGATGCCTCATTAGACACTATATGTTCATCACCAGGAGCATGTAAAATGTTTGCATCAAATCCTTCATTAGCAGTCTGTTCATTACACACTTCAGGCTCAAGAACAACATGAGCTTGGATGCTTGCACCGGAAACTTGATTAGATACATCTGATTCAGTCAGTTCAGTATTGATTGGGGGAGTAATAAAATAAATAGAAATTGGTTTCATTTTCTCATAGATTCCCTACATACAAGCAGTTTTACAACACCGTCAGGTTTAACTATTGGCCAGAAATTGAAGAGTTGAATTAGATATAATCAGGGATGTGATGTACCTGCTCATTGCGCATGCTACTCTTGCAAGTTGCGACTGTCCATTTGCGCAAGCTCGATGCCATGCCCGTGCTGCCGCCGCTGCCTCCCACGTAGGCTACACCCAGGGTTGGATCTTCATCTTCTTTTCCTTCTATTCGCTTGAAGCCTGGCGACCGCCCTCCAATGAGGGAGCGAGGAAGTGTTGTGTCGGTCTGTCCAGTGGCGGCTAGGTTAGGAGCGAACCAGACTGGAGGCTGGAGCGGATGAATTGGGATTTTTCCTGCTGTCGATCGATATGGGAGGCGCTCGTTTGGGCCGCGAGCCTGCTATAGGGCATGCCTTGCACTTATGTTATTGGCCTATCCAAATTGAACCATTTTTATTCATTTTTACATTTCCTGCTCGTGCGTTGGGACGAATAAAACTAGCCTGGGCCAACCTGGACAACTCAAACTAGGTGCACACTTTCGAGCCACCCGAGGCGGCCGCCCATACCAGCCCCTATGGTGGTGTTGCCCCTTTTTGCGTGTATGATTGGGGTAGTGAAAAATATTCCAGTGGCATTTTTTATTTACCCACAGAATGGTTGAATTGCTTGTTTCTATGAAATGAGTTCGCCAATAATGTGAAGGATGCCAGTCTTTTCATCCTATTGTAGATTGCTCAGATCTCGATATGCCAAAAGTAATCGCATGAAATATACAGTAAAGGCCAGTGTGATGTGTGTGGCTACAACTAATCTGACTACACGTCCTCATATAACATATCAAGGACGCACCATCTTACCAGATTAATCATTCGACTTACCAATGCAGTGTGGGAAGAAAGAAGTATTGGGACTGCGTATCCAAGCAATTGATGCCATGGACTCCTTCGTACAACCTTGTAAGCGAAAAAGAAGTTGCAGTGTGCCTGTACAAAGAACTAGCGTAAGTTCAGTTACCTGCTTCTCGGAATTTTAGGTAGCCACTTATTGCAAAATTGTTCAATTACGTTGCTTGGCTTAATTTAGTTTGCTACTGATTACATAATGCCACAGCCTGTTAATCCTATTATAGACTGCGCCTATCTATGTGTTTGATACTTACTGTTAAGAATTACCTGTTTCCTGAACTTAAATAGCTACTTGTTTGTTTAACTGCTTTGCTGCTGCAACAACGGGTTACAATGATGTTAATAACTACTTTTCAGCATCGAATTGAAACTCTTTAATTCCTTGTTTGTTTAACTGGTTTGCTATTATAACTCCCAGTTGAGATGTTTTGCTAACTTCGACTTTTCTGAATCCAATTGGAACTTTAATGGCAAAACAGGTTAGCCCAAGATCAAAGAGCGAGGTCCCCATGGACCTTGTATCATCCCACAGCAGTGGCACCGGCCCAATCGTGCATTATGAATTGCCAACTGCTGATGCTCTAGAGGCTAAACTAGTGGTAGAAAGAGATTCTGCTTCTGCACTTAAAGATGAAGTTGACATGTTGAGGAAGCAAACAGCACAATCAGTAGCAGTAGTCAAGACAACCATTAAATATTTGGTGGATTTCAAAACGAAGCAAGCTGAGACTGTCCACATTGTTAAGGTCCTGAAGGAAAAATGGAAATTAAATTCCCACTTGGTAAATCATAGGTGAAATGTTCTTTCTCGAATAACCTTTGTGTTGTTTGTTCATGTAATCAATCAAACCATTTGTTTTAGAGATCATGTAATAATTGTTTTTTGTTTTTTTTTGGTTTGTAATTTTATTTGTGCACAAGTCTGTATTAATTGATAAGACACGGAGACATTTCATTTTGATTGCTATGCCACACCTACAAATATGCCAATCGGGCTGAATGTGCATTCAACAATAATAGTAGTATAGATGGACCATAAGTGGCACGCATCGGAAAGGGCCAAGATGCTGTAGTAGCTTGGCTAAAAGAGGGATGTTGTTGTAGCAAAAAAAGTACAACAGCCTGGCTTATGTATGTTAGTTGATATTATTGATCTATGTTCTATAAGTGTTTATATGTTTGTTAGTTCTGTACATTCTTGGTTGATTGACTCGGTATTTGAATCTTGATACATCGCTTGTGTACATATCTAAATGGGAGTACACATTATGCTGCGTGTGACATTTGAGTTGGGCATGATGTGTTCCAAATATTCGAATTCACCTTAAACTGGATTCTAGCTTCTGAATTTGAGTATCGGCATTTGTAAACCATATTCATATCTGACAGTGGAATACATCTTTATCGTCCTTTTGAATATATATAAAAACACATAGAATGATTTATAAAGATTCGTATAGGAATACAAAATGGATTCGAATTTAGTTGCCAGGGTAAACGCAGATGCTTATTGTCCCAAAATTCAAAAGAAGCGGCAAAATGTCCACTCCCACGTCGGCTGCCCGAAGCCAAGTGTTTGGGAGATGGAAATTACTGTCTACCCATTACATGGACAATCCATCGGCCCGATTTCCACTGCTCTAAATAGGGGTAGGATAGTAACTTCAATTAGACATGACACGACCGCCTCTGAGCCCATTCCGACACGGTGGACGCCAAACATGGGCGGCAAAACACATTTGATTCAAGCTCGTCCGAAAGACCTCAGTTTCTCCCTCCATTTCCCCATTCATACACGGTGGGCGGCAATACAAACTCGACTCGGCCGAAATCGATGTAGGCAAATATTTTCAATAGGGGCAGGTTTGTAACTTCACTCAGACGTGACACAACCGCCCTACCTGTCAGCCCTGTTCATACATCATGGGCGCCAACCATGGGCGCCAACCACCCTCTCCTTGCCCAAAATCGGTCTGGGCAAATATTGGCGAGATGCGAGATTACCGTCGTATCCCCAACCGACGAGACGTCCAAATTTTAAACGGGGCCTAAGTTCGTAACTTTCCCATATTTCAGACAGGCGCGTCCCAAAAACATGGTTCCCCAGACCTCTCCCTCCATTTTCCCATTCATACACCGTCCGCGCTAGAACACCATCCCCACACCAGCCTCCGTCCGCCACCCCACCCATCGCCGCCGTCCTTCACCCCATCCATCGCCGCCGTCCTCCACCATGCCGGAGCGCCTACCAAGACCGCGTCTTCCACTACTAGAGATGGACGTTTCTCATCCACGGCGACGGACCAAGAGCCTTGCATCACGTCCTCTCGCTTCATCGGCGCCGTCGTCCTCTTTGCCAGGCCGCTCACACGACCTTCTCTTCCACCGCAACGGGACTTATCCCCCGATGCAGCCATCTACCATCGCAGATCTACTTCAATGCCACCGACAGCCATCGCACCCCCGATGCCTACACGGCGCCGCAAGAGAGGCGGTACTTCATATATCCTCAACTTTTTGATCTCAACCAGAAAATAGATCTTAACTTGGTTACTCTACTTTCTTTTCAGCTCTTAGAATTTAGTTCTTAGTTCGAAGCAAACAATGGCTGCTAAATATCATTTCTCCGGTTTCCCCCTTTTATGATCACTACACGATCAGAATACGTGCTTCGTGTCATAATAGCACTGCTCCACCCATCAAGTTAAACAAGCTTAGTTGTTCAAATACGAATCTGATATTATTAAAACAGAGTCGTTTAATTGGTCAGCTAAATGTTCCTAAATTAGTTTCGAAAATGCATGTTCGCCGCTCGGGTGTGTATCTCTACAGGTGCCCACGGTGGGCCGGCCCACCCTGGGATTTTGGGCCGTCCCAGGCCCCGATTCCCCTCTGTTCTGTTGCGCGGTTCCAATCTCTACTCGCCCCCAGCCGCCTGCCTCGCCGGCGACTTGCCGTCCCCGGACGGCATGACTCTAGGAGGAGATGCCGGACTAACAGGAGGTCAGGAGCCGCTCGCCCAACAGTGTCAGCGCTGCCCGGGCGCGCCGCCGTGCCTACCTTCCCAGTCCGTTCAGGGCTCAGGCGTGCAACACCCACTAAGCCAACCCGATTTATCCTGAGATACGTCCTCAACACTCAGCATCCACTCCTCATCACCCATTTTCTAATTGATTCATTAGTCATTAGGCAGGACTGTCATTAGGGTTTGTTGTGTGCTCAGTGATACCTACACTTAATGGTTCAGATGTATTTCGGTAATCTTTAGTACTTGTAAAGTTCACAGGGTTTTGAAAATTCCGGCCCTAGGAACAGACACTAGTCATTTTGGATTGTTGGTCGTAGTGACATTGACCCAGATTACTACTGCAAGCCAGGTTTGTTGACAATTTTACTTGTCTTTCTTACTCATTCGATATAATATCCAATTATTCATGTCGATTACTTGCAAACAATAAGTGCTAGACAAACCTCTTGATTCAGATTTTGGACAGTCTCTTACTGCAGTTACAATTCTGCATACTTGTCCTAGTAGGCTCACAAGTAAATGATTGATTCACTACATCTATGCTTGCCTTGTCATATTTGTTGTCAATATTCTTTTAGGGTGGACCACCCTGTTTCTTATTACTGCAACCATAGACATGAGTGAATAGTATTTCTCTATGTGATCTCTTCCATCATGTGTGGGCAACGAACACTGCATTGTATAAAAAGAAAGTGTCATTTCCAGCTTTTACATAGGCTTCGATCTTTTACATGGAATACAATCTGCCTACATGCTTTGTGTCCCACTACCAACACTCCGCCCTTGAAGCTAAACATTATGCCACTCATAATTCTGTAATTTATTTGTTCAAATACGAATTTCACATGATTCTAATGTTCCTACTTCAGTTTTGAAATGTGTGTCTGCCTGTTATAGAGACATAAGGGGTTTGTATTTCTGTGTGTGGTCTGGTCAGCACGGTTGGGGGGTGAACTTTGCATATGCAGGGGTTTATAGGGAGACACTCTTCGAGTTGAATCCGCAATGCATTTCATAGATAATCTGACTACTTTTTATGTTTTCATGAATCTCAGATTCTGAACAACATCATAATGATTATGAGCTTGCGCGCATGAAAAGAATAAAACATAACAATGCCATGGCTGTCAAAGTTGGCATTAAGGGAATGAAATCAAGTCTGGATGCAATGCAATGCAAATACTCTCCACCTACAGATTCATGCTCAGAATATGATCCTAACAGTGATTCTGGGCTAGAGGGAGACCTAAGTCAATGTAGCTCCCTAGTGGAGGAGTCAGAGGAAGATGCCCTATCTTATTCACCCATCAAGCTGCTTGCTCTAACTTTCCACGGTTATATTGGTCGCACATATCTTGCCACTGATGCTTTGCATTGCTTCTACTTTGTTGAACTGCCATTAGCTTAGTTTACACATCGTGTATGTGAATACGCCCTGCCTATCCATTTTTAGTACATATTCCATCTGTCATCATACCATATTTATCCATTAAATTGTTGTTCTTGTGTATCATACGTTCAAAAGGAAGAGGGCGATTGCTGATCGTGCAGGAGACAAGCAAAGTATTGGAAAAGGTAGTGGCACCTGATAAATCAAATAGCCCATTAGGTGTAGTTGCAATATCACCTGACCCACAAAACAATCCAACTCTAGCAGACTCTAGCCCTACTACACTGGTCTTCTCTGATGCCCCAACTCAGCAGACCCCAACTGCAGCAAACATTATGATTATGCCAGTTGACATAGCACCAGCTCTACGATGCAAAACCCCCATTCCAGCAAAGAGTACACCAAATCCAGTTGCCAAATCCCTTTTTGAACCAGAGAGAGCCCCAATTGCAGCAAATAGGACCCCTGTTCCATTTCTTCCCAGTTTAGAAGACAAAGCTTATATTGTTGTCAGGAACTTTGTGTGCATCTTTCCTTCATGGAAAGATTATACCGCAGACATAGAACAATTTCCAGTCTTCCTCTGCAACTTACACGTAAGTAATGTACTAATGTTATTCATGGTCATTACTGCATATGTTTCTGCTGACAGGAGACACAAGATTTCATTCTTTTAAATAGGTGAGGACCAAACTGGATTGTGAAGACGAGCAAGGGTTGGTTGTGCTTTTCAAGCACTCGTTGATGAAGTATCGTTCCTACCTGAGGCAAGCGCACTTCGATGGCAAGGCTCTAAACGAAATTTCTGTAAAGTCTCCGGTGCTACATTTATCCGACGGTGACTGGAATAATCTTGTTACACATTGGACTCGGCTGCAGCGTAAGGTACTGTCTATGATATCACATAACAATTTGAACTACATTTCTGCATTTGCCTTAACGTCTCACTTGTACGAAAACTGTTAGCAGAAGAACATTCATTCTCAAGGGACCACAGAATCTCGCAACTATACTGCACACTGCATTGCTCTTGTGAGTACCTCTTGCCCTGTATGACCATACTTACTTTCATAGCTGTTTGATTATGTAGCATCACTGCACATGTTAGCCTCGTTATCGTCCATTTGGTGGAGATTATAAGATCTGTATGGACTCTTACATAAATTTAGAATCAACCCAATGCTTTTGAAGAGGTTTAGCTCTGCAGTCCTCTTGTAAGGACTGAACGTCGTCTATCACTGTACTTACATTAACAGCTACTCCCTCCGTCCCATAATATAAGAACGTTTTGTACAGTACACCAGTGTTCAAAACACTCTTGTATTACGGGAAGAGGGATTGGTTCATTGTGTAGCATTCTGCATCTTATCTCCCTCGCCCACCATTTACTAAAAAAGATCAAATCTATATTTAATCTTACCAAAAAGTAGAATACACAGACAATGCCAGTGCAGAAGTGTAGCGCATTTCTCTTGTCAGTACATTTTGTCCTATAACGCTTGTACTTCCAGGGATTGGTAGTTGATTGTGTAGCATCAATCTGCATCTTATCTTCATTATCCTCTATCCCTTCCGGTATTATCATATCTATAATTACTCTCTACAAAATGTAGAGTACAGGCAATGCTTATGAAGAAGATTCTGTGCTGAAATTCTTAAGTTATCCTTCCCTTGACATGGAGAAGGGCATTATAAAGCCGGTGTTAACTATTAATGTAAGTCAGTCCTTCTAAAGCCTTTATCCTCAACTGCTGTTTAATTTGCTCATACTCCCTATCGTTTACTGCTGTTTAGTTTCTGTTTCTACCAAAATGCATGTTCGCAAGAACCGTAAGTTCTAAGTTTTACTTGTAAAACCAAATTCCTTATTCATACCATGCAAATTACTCAATACTCCCTATATGTATGCTTGTTTTTGTGGATCTATAATCCAGTGTGTGGTGAAGCAGCCCGCGTTTGCACCTTGTCATCTCCTGTTTTATCTTACTGATGTGGCTGATGATATGAACAACATGCCATGCACATTAACCAAAATAGATACAATAATTTTCTTTGCCCTTCATCTATGCTTGTTATGTTGACATGGTAATCCAGTAGTGTGGTGAAGCTCCCCGCATTATGAACAATGCCAAATTATGCTATTGATATTTTGAACTTAATCTTTATTTTCAAATTTGAAATTGGATGGAATTGACAACACAGTTATCATCTTTGTTTATACACGTGCAAAACCTGCCATCTCTCTACTTTGTTTAAGGGTGATATGCCTGATGGCATGCACAAGTCTGCTGAAGGCTGTGAGACAAACCCAACATATATTGCAGCAAAGAAGGCAAAACATCTTAAAGATAGCGAGACAACCCCAAAGTCTTGTCTTGATGCAGTGTTCAAGTTACTTGAGACTAGCAGTCAGACAAGCTCACAGAATTCGTTGTCTGAATCAGTTCAACTTCTTCAGTCCCAAGTTCTAGCAGAAAGGCATTCTGCAACTCAACTTCGACTTGAAGTCCTATGTCTAAGAAAGATTGCGGAGAATACCAATGAGAACCTCATCGCTAAACAGCTACACCTGGAAGCTATGACCGACATGCTAGGCCGGTCTCACAGCCTTGCTCAGCAGCTTGCGCAGCAGTTACCGTGCAAGGCTAACCTTGCTTGAACTGTCTTGGAAGTGGTCTCGGTTCAGTATTATTTTGTTACGCTGCAATGGTGCCCAGTTTTTGTAATCTGCTACTTCGTTGCGCTTTATGATCGCTGGTGGCGAACTTCGATGCCCATTGGATGTAATATACCATAAATCCTTTATTGTATAGTTACTATGCCGTAATTTCTTTATTGTATAGAGTAGGTTTGTTCTTAATTCCTACAAGTTACTGCCATCATTCGCCATCTGAAAAAAATCAGATGTAGTCGACCGGGCCGAAACATTCACCTCTAACGGGCCTGGTGTTTAGTGGGCCACAATTGGGTCGGCCTGCATCTTTCTTGGGCCCGAATGATTGGGGCATTCACACTTTGCGGGAGGCCCTCAACTTACACCGGCCTATATTTTAGTTGGGCCTTTTGTGGACCCAGCGCTTAGTTTGGCCCAGGTAGCGTTGGGCCATTAACAGGCTGAATATTGTACTGGCCTGTTACGGCCCAGATGAAACCATGGGCCTTTAGGAGGCCGAAATGCATGTTGGGCCTCAATTTTCACTAATCGTCGACGGGCCTACAGCAGGCTGAAATGTAGACCGGGCCTTTTTGGGCCCAGTTATATCACGGGCAGTTACTAGGCCGAAACATATCTCGGGCCTTAGTTGGCCCACTGATATCATGGGCCTTTAAGAGGCCGAAAGCTTAGTACAGACATCAACGGGCTAAATTATGCGACAGGCCTTTAACAGGCCCAAAGTCATGTTGGGCTTAACTGTTGCCACCTTTATCACGGCCCGTTAGTGGGCCCGATGTCCCGTCGGACCATATATGGCCCATGGGTAGCACGGGCCATTCCCATGCCGAAAGTCACACCAGGCTGAAATGGGCCCATGTCTAATCGGTCCTCTAACAGGACGAAAGTCACTGGGCTGTAATTGGGCCCAAATATTCGGTGAACAATTAACGGGCCAGATCTGGCTTCGGGCCGTAAATGGGCCCAAATATTCGGCAAACAATTAACGGGCCAAATCTAGCTTCAGGCCATAAATGGGCCTTTATTAAGCAGGCCGTTATTGGGCTGGACCACTAGTACCTGAGTAAGTACTACGGGCCTTTGACTGGGCCGGCCTTTTAAACCTATATGGGCCTCTGTTGGGCCCAGCCACGTGTCGATGTGTCGTAGGCATGTTTCCTCCAATGGACGGGCACATCTGGCCCACTGACGAGCTGATAGGTGTTCCCTCCGGCCAATCAGAATTTTACACGTGCAAATTTCCCATTGGTCCCGGCTGCTAACGGGTTATCGGATCCAAAACTGGACCCGATAGCTTAACGGCGTTTCGTTACGGTGGTGGCCACGTGTCGGTCACCCTTGACGAAACCACTTCTATGACGCGTGATTTATCGTCATGGAAGTGGACACTTCCGTGATGATAATTTTGGTAATATCATGGAACACTTCTACGACAGCACAGGTATGACTATCTTGATTCTGTCATAAATTTGTCATGGATGTACATGCATGACAGAAAACGTGACCTACTGTGACAAACACGTATCATCACGGAAGTGCATTTTTTATAGTGTTGATGGCGAGTATCTTAACTATTTTACCCCATCCAAGGGGGTTGCGACAGGGGGACCGAATGTCCATGTATCTCTTTTTGTTGTGTGTAGAAGGGTTCAAATATTTGTTGATTTTTTATGATGGAGCACAGGCAGATAGAGGAATGCGTGTGAGCTATCGATCACCATGATAAACCATTTACTGTTCATGGATGATAGTCTAATCTTTATGCAGGAAAGTGTGCAAAGTGCACAAAGATTGAATCGAATACTTCAGATTTTTGGACAGAGCTCAGGACAATTAGTGAACAAAGAAAAAAGTACTATCTACTTCAACCTCAATACTCTGGGTCCGCTTCGTCAAAATCTAAAACATGTTCTAAATATCTAAGTGGAGGCATTCAGTGAGCGCTACCTTGGCTTGCCCACGACCGCGGGAAGGGTCAAGAGTGGGATGTTGAATCACACTGGAGAGAGAATCCGAAGTAAGCTTCAAGGTGGATCGGAAAGGTTGATGTCTTGTGCTGGAAGGAAGGTGCGTTTGAAAACTGTGATACAAACTATTCCAACGTTCGGTATGAGTTGCTTCAAATTAACCAAAAAGGTATGCAAGATTTTAGCTTCCCTTATGGCAAACTACTAGTGGAGTAGTTCCTAAACCAAAGATTTGTGCATTGGTTGGCGTGGGGCAGACTGGCATCACCGAAAGTGAAAGGGGGATGACTTTTCAAGATTTGGAAATTTTTAATGTAGCCCTGATACGTCTCCAACGTATCTATAATTTATGAAGTATTCATGCCATGTTTACAACAATTTTATATGGTTATGGTATGATTGGTTGGTACTCACCCGGACTAACGATGTTTTCAGCAGAACTACCGTGGTGTTGTTTTTTGTGCAGAAATAAAAGTTCTCCAAGTGCAATGAAACTTTTTGACAAATTTTTTGGAAGCAAAAAGGAACTAGAAGCTTCGTGGGAGGGCCAGAAGAGCCACGAGGTGGGCACAGCCCACCAGGGCGCGCCAGAGGGGACTAGCACGCCCAGATGGGTTGTGGTCACCTCGTGGCCCATCTTCACGTGAAACCAATGCCAAAAAATCCTATAAATACATAAACTCCTAGAAATGACACCAGATCAGAAGTTCTACCGCCGCAAGCCTCTGTAGCCACAAAAAACCAATCTAGACCCCGTTTCGGCACCCTGCCGGAGGGGGAAATCATCACTGGAGGCCATCTTCATCATCCCTATGGTCTCCATGATGAGGAGGGAGTAGTCCACCCTCGGGGCTGAGGGTTTGTACTAGTAGGTATGTGTTTAATCTCTTTCTTTCGTGTTCTTGATTTGGCACGATCTTGATGTATCACAGGCTTTGTTAATATAGTTGGATCATATGGTGTTTCTCCCTCTCTATCTTGTTGTGATGAATTGAGTTTTCCGGTTGAGATTTTGTTCTTACCGGATTGAATATTTTTATGGATTTGAGAGCACTTGATATATGTCTTGCATATGAATACCCCTGGTGACAATGGTGTATTATATCGATTCACTTGATATATGTTTTCGCACTCAACTCGCGGATTCTCGAGGTGACATTGGGGTAATCTATGCATAGGGGTTGATGCACGTTTTCATCCTACTTTCTCCGGTAGAAATCTTGGGGCACTGTTTGAGGTTCTTTGTGTTGGATTGAGTATTATGAATCTGAAATTGTTTGATGTGTATTGTATAATTAACTCATGGATACTTGTGATGACATTGGAGTTGGTTGATGCATATCATATGGCGTTATTTTAGTATGAACTCTTGGATAGGTCTATTGGAAAGAATAACTTTGTGTTATTTTAGTACGGACTCTTGAATAGATCGATCGAAAAGAATAACTTTAAGCTGGTTTCGTATCCTACAAACAATTTCTTCTTATGTTCTCCGCTAGATAGGAACTCTAGAGTGATTCTTCATCGCACGTTGAGGGACGGTTATATGATCCAATTAGATTAGCATTGTTGAGAGATAGCACTAGCGAAAGTACGGACCCTAGGTCTCATTTTCAAGCATTGCAGTACCTTTTGCGCTCCGTTTTATCAATTGCTACCTTGCTGTTTTTTATTGTTACTATTACAAAAATCAATATCTACTATCATTACTACACTTGTATCACCATCTCTTCGCCGAACTAGTGCACCTATACAATTTACCATTGTATTTGGTGTGTTGGTGATACAAGAGAGTTTTTATTATTTGATTGCAGGGTTGTTTGAGAGAGACCATCTTCATCCTACGCCTCCCACGGACTGATAAACTTTAGGTCATCCACTTGAGGGAAATTTGCTACTGTCCGATAAAACTCTGCGCTTGGAGGCCCAACACGAGTCTATAAGAACAAGTTGTGTAGTAGACATCAAGATTTTTTCTGGCGCCCTTGCCGGGGAGGTGAGTGCTTGAAGTTATATCTTTAGATCTTGCAATTGAATCTTTTAGTTTATTGTTTTATCACTAGTTTCGTTAAAAAAGGAAACTACAAAAAATGGAATTAAGGTGGCATCATATTATTCATCTTTATAATGTCTTTCTTGAAAATTATGGAAAGGAAAATTGGGCTCAATTGATAGAGGAAGAATTCAATAAAATGTTTGGCATAAAATATTTGAATGGTGAACATGGTTGCAATGTTGCTAGTATGAATTCTTTAAATATCCATGATGCTAATGATATGCAAAGCTACAAGCTTGGGGATACTATGTTTGATGAAGATGATATTTTTTTCTCCCCCAAGTTTTGATGAGAAAAATTATTATGATGATAGCATGCCTCCTATTTATGATGATTATGGTGATGACATGTATGCTATAAAGAATAATGATAACCATGAAACTTGTCATCACAATTTTAACATGATAGTTATTTTGTTGAGTTTGCTCCCACAACTATTGATGATAATAAATTTTCTTATGTGGAGAGTAACAAAATTTCTATGCTTTTGCATCATGAAAAGAATGCTTTATGTGATAGTAATATTGTTGAGTTCATTCATAATGCCTCTAAAAATTAATATGAGAGAGGAACATATGCTTTTACCTCGCTTTATGTTGAAAGTTTTGAAGTTGCAGTTGTTTTGCCTTCCTATGCTAGATGATTCTTGCTCCCATAATTTGTTTGCTCACAAAATCCCTATGCATAGGAAGTGCGTTAGACTTAAATGTGCTATTCATATGCTTCATGATGCTCTTGTTATGTTTCAATTCTTTACTTTTATGTGAGCATCATTGAAATCATCATGCCTAACTAAAAAGGCATTAAAGAAAACACTTGTTGAGAGACAACCCAACAATTTTATGTATTGTTTTTGTGCGTTCACATGATTAAGCTACTGTATTAATCATGTTTTATAGCATGTGTGTCAATAAAGTTCCAAGTACAACCTTTGGGATAGTGTGGATGATAGTTGACTTGATTCTGTGCAAAAACAGAAACTTTTGTTTCCAGTACCAGAATTGTTTAAATTCACTTGAACGTGATAAAATTCTGAATTTTAAAAGATGGTTGATATAAAAAATTCTACTTTGTCCTAATTTTCAGAGTTTTTTAACTTACAGAAGTATGGTCATTGTTCAGATCATTACAAACTGTTCTGTTTTTGACAGATTATGTTTTCAATGCATAGTTTGCTTGCTTTCTAGTTTCTATGGCTTATATTGCTCAATATAAATTGTGGAAATGATAGGGTACAGTAGGAATTGGGTGAGAACAATTATGAATCTTGTTTTTGATAGTACCAAAGTGAATAATTTGCTCTTTATCATACTAACTGATCTCACAAAGTTTCGTTAAGTTTTGTGTGATTGAAGTTTTCACGTTTTGGGTGAGATGTCAATATGAGGAGAATAAGGAGTGACAAGACCCTTAGCTTGGGGATTCCCAAGGCACCCCAAGGTAATACTCAAGGAATATCCAAGCAACTAAGCTTGGGGATGCCCCTGAAGACATCCCCTCTTTCGTCTTCAACATTATCGGTAACCTCACTTGGGACTATATTTTTATTCGTCACATGATATGTGTTTTGCTTGGAGCGTCATTTTCTTTTATTAGGATTTGCTTGCTATTACTTAGAATAATGGTTTGTATCTTTTACTTCAATAAAAAGTCAAGTATAGCCTTTACCATGCTTATTTTGCATGTCCATATGTGGCTGTTTGAAAACAGAAAGTTGCACGCTAGTGCGTGAATTCTTGAGAAAAATTAAGAATGCGATAAAATGTTGAATTTTTTTGCACAATAAGCTATAATAAATTTTCTACGGTGTGGTAAATTTTCAGAATTTTTGGAGTTAAAGAAGTATGAATCTTCTTTCATCCTTTACAGACTGTCCTGTTTTGACATATTGTTGTTTTGTTAGCATTGTTTGCATATGTTTGCTTGTTTAATGATTCTATTTGAGGATAGGAGTATTAAATATGCAGAGGCATTTAGTATGCAATGTCAAATAATAATTGTACTGATTTGCTACAGTAGATAATGATAAAGTTTTGCATTGATTTATACTAACTTATCTCACGAGTTCTTATTGAGTTTTCTGTGGATGAAGTTTTTAAGATTTAGGGAAACCGTGATATAAAAGGAATTAAGGAGACAGAAAAGCTCAAGCTTGGGGATGCCCAAGGCATCCCAAGATAATATTCAAAGAAGTCTCAAGCATCTAAGCTTGGGGATACCCCGGTAGGCATCCCACCTTTCTTCATCAACAATTATCGGTTAGCGTCGGTTGAGCCTAAGTTTTTGCTTCTTCACATGGTGTGTGCTATTCTTGGAATGTCATTTTATTTTGTTTTGCTTTTTGTTTTAATAAGATACTGATAATCCCCAAGTGCAAGGAATCATCGTAGCAATTCCCAAAGGTGGAAGTGATAAGTATGGAGTGTCGAACCCACAAGGAGCTAAAGGTAAGATCAATACTCTCTCAAGTCCTATCTACCACTGATACGACTCTATATACGCCCAACATTTGCTTCCAACCAAAAACGAGAAATAAAACTACGTTGTGGGTATGAAGAGGATAACTTTGCATGATATCGGAGAGCTAAAATATAAAAGTAGGCGTTGTTATCATAAAGTTAGAATGTATTACTAAATATTATAAATAGCGAGTGTGGAATAATGATGGGTCGGTGTGCGGAATTGTCCTAGGCAATTGTTAACAAGACCAGTAATAACTATTGCAATTTCATATGAGGGAGAGGCATAAGCTAACATACTTTCTCATCTTGGATCATATGCACTTATAATTGGGACTCTAGCAAGCATCCGCAACTACTAAAGATCATTAAGGTAAACCCAATCATAGCATTAAAGCATCAAGTCCCCTTTATCCCATACGCCGTGACCCACTTATCCGTGTTTATGCTTCTGTCACTCAAGCAACGCAGACAATAAGTAAACCATGGACATATTGCAACACCCTACTGCGGGAATCCCTCACGCTTGCGCGACACGGAGGGCACCATAGGACAGCACCAAAATAAAACATACAACTCATACCAATCTAGATCATCAATCAACCCAAAGACAAAGGATATCTACTCAAAACATCATAGGATGGCAACACATCATTGGATCATAATATGTGGCATAAAGCACCATGTTCAAGTAGGGATTACAGCGGGGTGTGAGAGAGTGGACCGCATAAAAAAGATGAGGATGGTGATGATGATGGTGATGTTGGCGAAGACAATCACTGCGGCGATGATTCCCCTCCCGATGGCACTCCGGCGCCACCGAGAGAGAGGAGGAGAGGTTCTCCCCCTTGTGCTTCCTCCTCCATAGCCTCCCCCCTAGATGGGGAGAGGTTCTCCCTCTGGTCCTTGGCCTTCATGGCGATGATGGCCCCTCCGGGATCCTCCTCCATGGCCTCCGGTGATGATGGCCCTCTCCGGCAGGCTGCCAGAGAGGGACTAGATTGATTTCTCATGGCTACAGACGCTTGCGGCGGCGGTACTTCCGATCTAGGTTCTATTCTGGGGTTTTCTTGATTTATAGGAGGAGTTGGCGTTGATTTCACGTCAGGGGGGCCCTCGGGGAGTCCACGAGGCAGGGGGGCGCGCCCCCACCCTCGTGGGGCCCACGGGGCTCCCCTCCGGTAGATTTTTGTTCCAGTATTTTCTTATTTTCCAGAAAAATTCTCCGTTGATTTTCATCGCATTCCGAGAACTTTTATTTCTGCACAAAAAACACACCACGGTAGTTCTGCTGAAAACAGCGTCAGTCTGGGTTAGTTCTAATCAAATCATGCCAAAATAATATAAAACTACTGTAAACATGGCATGAATACTTCATAAATTATAGATACGTTGGAGACGTATCAGCATCCCCAAGCTTAATTCATGCTCGTCCTCGAGTAGGTAAATGATAAAAGAAATAATTTATGAAGTGTGAATGCTAGCAAGTGCACAAGTTTGATCAATGATAATTTCAATCACCTTTTCTAGCATCATTATATGTCATAACAGTAGCTCATCTCATAAAACTTTTCATGATCAAGTAACAAGCTATTCACATGTAAGTATAGATCATAAACTTTCTTGAAAACTAACAAGCCGTGCCCTTAGTCATCAAACAATTGCAATTCATCTTATTTTCGGGAACGGTCTATGTAAGAGCTTTGATTCAGCAAACTCCACATACTCAACTATCATAAAATCTTTCACAATTGCTAACACTCACGTGATATTTGTGGGTTCAAAGCTTTAATCGGACACAGAGAAAGATAGGGGCTTATAGTTTTGCCTCCCAACCTTTTACCTCAAGGGTAATGTTAACAATAATAGTTCATGATAACTTACATCCAGTTGGATATATATATCAGGATCTTTCCAACACAATGTGCTTGCCAAAGGATAAAATGTAAAAAGGAAAGGTGAAGATCACCATGACTCTTGTATAAGGTATAAGACAAGAATAAAAGATAGGCCCTTCGCAGAGGGAAGCAGAGGTTGTCATGTGCTTTTATAGTTGGATGCACAAAATCTTAATGCGAAAGAACGTCACTTTATATTGCCACTTGTGATAGGGACCTTTATTATGCAGTCCATCGCTTTTATTGCTTCCATATCACAAGATTGTATAAAGCTTATTTTCTCCAGACTAATAGATCATACATATTTAGAGAGCAATTTTCATTGCATTCAACAATGACAACTTACTTGAAGGATCTTACTCAATCCATAGGTAGATATGGTGGACTCTCATGGCAAAACCGGGTTTAAGGATATTCGGAAGCACAAGTAGTATTTCTACTTGGTGCAAAGAATTTGGCTCGCATGAGGGGGAAAGGCAAGCTCAACATGTTGGATGATTCATGACAATATACTTTATTTCGGATATAAGAAAACATAGCCCATTACGTTGTCTTCCTTGTCCAACATCAACCTTTTAGCATGTCATATTTTAATGAGTGCTCACAATTACAAAAGATGTCCAAGATAGTATATTTATATGTGAAATCTCTCTTCCTTCAATATTCTTTCATGAATTGTTCAACTGACCAATTCTGCGTTTGCTAACTTTCAAATAAGTTTACTACCTATACTTATTTTGTGTGAAGTCATTACTCCCCATGGAATAAGCATATGAAACATATAAAAATTCAGATTTATGATATTCAATTCATTCAACCATTTACTCATAGGATATACGTGAAGCACGTGAGTAAATGACAAACTACTCCAAAAGATATAAGTGAAGAACACTGAGTAGTCAAATAATTAACTAGCCATGGGAGGATTCTTTATTCAAGATTTCAGATCCAATGACTTTATTCAAAAAGCAAGTAAAATTTAAAATACGCTCCAAGAAAAACACATATCATGTAATGAATAAAAATATAGCTCCGAGTAAGGTTACCGATAGTTTTGAAGACGAAAGAGGGGATGCCTTCCGGGGCATCCCCAAGCTTAGGCACTTGAGTCTTCCTTGAATATTACCTTGGGGTGCCTTGGGCATCCCCAAGCTTAGGATCATTCCGCTCCTTATTCTCCTCATATTGATATCTCACCCAAAGCTTGAAAACTTCAATCACACAAAACTTAACGGAACTTCATGAGATAGGTTAGTATGATAAAGAGTAAACCATTCACATTAGTACTGTCAAAGAAAAGGTTCATAATTGATCTCACACAATGCCTACTGTACCATAGCATTTCTACAATTTATATTGAGAAATATAATCCATAGAAACTAAAAAACAAGCAAACTATGCAATGAAAACAGAATCTGTCAGAAACAGAACAGTCTGTAATGATCTGAACAGAAACCATACTTCTGCTACACCAAAAATTATGAAATAAGTTGGTGGACGTGAGGAATTTGTCTATTAATCTTATTCAAAAATAATCAACTCAAAAGCACTCTTCTGTAAAAAAAATGGAAGCTAAACTCGTGAGCGCAAAGTTTCTGTTTTTTACAGCAAGATCACATTAACTTTCACCCAAGTCTTCCCAAAGGTCTTACTTGGCACTTGATTGAAACAAAAGCTATAAAACATGATTACTACATTAACTTAATCATGTAAACGTACAAAAACAGTAAGGGTAAATATTGGGTTGTCTCCCAACAAGCGCTTTTCTTTAGTGCCTTTTAGCTAGGCATGATGATTTCAATGATGCTCATATAAAAGAAAAGAATTGCAACATAAAGGGAGCATCATGAAGAATATGACTAGCACATTTAAATCTAACCCTCTTCCTATGCCTAGGGATTTTGTGATCAAATAATTTATAGGAACAAGAATCAACTAGCATAGGAAAGCAGAACAAGTATAACTTGAAAACTTTAAGCACATAGAGAGGAAACTTGATATTATTGCAACTCCTACAAGCATATATTCCTCCCTCATAATATTTTTCAGTAGCATCATGAATGAATTCATCAATATAACCATCACATAAAGCATTCTTTTCATGATCTATAAGCATAGAAATTTTTCTACTCTCCACATAAGCAAAATTCTTCTCATTCGGAATAGTGGGATCACTAATTCCTAAAGTTGACACTCTTCCAAGCCCACTTTAGATTATAGTATTATTCATACTCCAAAAGATATAAGTGAATTTCATGGAGAATTCTATAATTAATATATACTAACCAATATCCAAGCTCAAAATATATAAGTGAAGCACACAAAGCATTCTATAAAACCATACTCAAAAGATTTAAGTGAAGCGCAAAGAGCATTCTATAAGGTCATACTCAAAAGATATAAGTGAAGCACATGGATCATTCTATAAATCTATGAAGGGATATCTCATACTAGCATGGTTCTTAAAGAAAAAAGATAAACACAAGGGACACAAATCAAGTGAACAAAACAAAAACCGAGGTATACCGATATTTGTTGAAGAAGAAAGATGGGATGCCAACCGGGGCATCCCCAAGCTTAGATGCTTGATTATCCTTTGAAATATTTACTTGGGGTGCCTTGGGCATCCCCAAGCTTGAACTCTTGCCTCTCTTTATTCTTCTCATATTGATAGCTCCTCGATCTTCGAACACTTCATCCACACAAAACTTTAACAAAAACTTTGTGAGATCCGTTAGTGTAATAAAGCAAACTACCACTTTAAGGTACTGTAATGAACTCACTCTTTATTTATTTTGGTGTTAAACATACTGTATTCCAACTTCTCTATGGTTCATACCCCCCGATACTAGCCATAGATTCATCAAAATAAGCAAACAACACGCGAAAAACAGAATCTGTCAAAAACAGGACAGTCTGTTGTAATCTAGAAGTTTAGTAAACTTCTGTAACTCCAAAAATTATGAAATAAATTTGAAAATTTTAAAACTTTGTACAGAAGTAATGTGCAAAAAGTTTCAGACTCATTTGACCTTCCAGTAAAAAATGCAAAATCACGCGCTACAGCCAAAGTTTCTGTTTTTGTTCTGCACATAGTAAACAAGCAATCTAATCATACTAAAACCAAAGCTTGGCACATTATTTTTATAATACAATGGATATATACAAGGGTATAACTATTTACAGAGAAACTTCCATGAAAAATTCTACATTTTTTTGTGAGCATGAACACAAGTGCTCAAGGTCGACCCTCACTTCTTCAATGCATAACTTTCCAATCACTTCTCTTTTTGAAAAACTTTTTACGCATGAGAGGCAAGTAAATTTTTTGTATTTTCATTCTTTTATTTTTTTTGTATGCTTCACCCACAAGTAAACAGAAACAAAAAGGAAAAACAAAATCTACTTAGTGAAGAAAGCAAACAAGCACACACGAAAATACCAACACCATGCTATTACTCCCCGGCAACGGCGCCAGAAAAGAGCTTGATAATCCCCAAGTGCAGGGAATCATCGTAGAAATTCCCAAAGGTGGAAGTGATAAGTATTGAGTGTATAACCCACAAGGAGCTAAAGGTAAGATCAATATTCTCTCAAGTCCTATCTGCCACTGATATGACTCTACGTACACCGAACGTTTCCTTCCAACCAGAAACGAGAAATAATACTACGTTGTGGGTATGAAGAGGATAACTTTGCATGATATCGGAGAGCTAAAATACAAAAGTAGGTGCTGTTATCATAAAGTTAGAATGTATTACTAAATATTATAAATAGCGAGTGTGGAATAATGATGGGTCGGTGTGCGGAATTGTCCTAGGCAATTGTTAACAAGACCAGTAATCACTATTGCAATTTCATATGAGGGAGAGGCATAAGCTAACATACTTTCTCATCTTGGATCATATGCACTTATGATTGGAACTCTAGCAAGCATCCGCAACTACTAAAGATCATTAAGGTAAAACCCAACCATAGCATTAAAGCATCAAGTCCCCTTCATCCCATACGACGTGACCCACTTATCCGTGTTTATGCTTCTATCACTCAAGCAACACAGACAATAAGTAAACCATGGACATATTGCAACACCCTACAGTAGGAATTCCTCATGCTTGCGTGACATGGAGGGCACCATAGGACAGCACCAAAATAAAACAGACAACTCATACCAATCTAGATCATCAATCAACCCAAAGACAAAGGATATCTACTCAAAACATCATAGGATGGCAACACATCATTGGATCATAATATGTGGCATAAAGCACCATGTTCAAGTAGGGGTTACAGCGAGGTGCGGGAGAGTGGGCCGCGTAAAATAGATGAGGATGGTGATGATGATGGTGATGTTGATGAAGACGATCACTGCGGCAATGATTCCCCTCCCGGTGGCACTCCGGCGCCACCGAGAGAGAGGAGGAGAGGTTATCCCCCTTGTGCTTCCTCCTCCATGGCCTCCCCCCTAGATGGGGAGAGGTTCTCCCTCTGGTCCTTGGCCTTCATGGCGATGATGGCCCCTCCGGGATCCTCCCCCACGGCCTCCGGTGATGATGGCCCTCTCCGGCAGGGTGCCAGAGAGGGCCTAGATTGATTTCTTGTGGCTACAGAGGCTTGCGGTGGCGGAACTTCCGATCTAGGTTCTGTTCTGGGGTTTTCTTGATTTATAGGAGGAGTTGGAATTGATTTCACGTCAGGGGGGCCCTCGGGGTGTCCACGAGGTAGGGGGCGCGCCCCCACCCTCGTGGGGCCCACGGGACTCCCCTCCGGAAGATTTTTGTTCTAGTATTTTTCATATTTTCCAGAAAAATTCTCCGTTGATTTTCATCGCATTCCGAGAACTTTTATTTCTGCACTAAAACAACACCACGGTAGTTATGCTGAAAACAGCGTCTGTCCGGGTTAATTCTAATCAAATCATACCAAAATCATATAAAACTATTGTAAACATGGCATGAATACTTCATAAATTATAGATACATTGGAGAAGTATCAGATACTTAGATCGGAATTTTTTTAAATAAAAGAGAGTCATCAAATAGCTACCCATTTACTTAACTACTCGCTTGAACTTCACTTATATCTTTTTGGAGTAGCTTCTCATTTACTCTTGTTCTTCACTTATATCCTATGAGTAAATTTTTGAATGAATTTAATATCATGAAGTTGAAATTATATGTTCATATCCTGCCTAGTAGTAGCTTCACATTGGGTTCAGAAATTGAAATCTTTTGAAGCTTGACAATCACAATATTGGTCATACAAGCAATTCATGAATAGTATAAGGAAGAGAACATTCACATGCAAATATATTATCTTGAAAATCTTCTATGATTGTGAATACCCATTAATTATTTTCAAACTTGAGCAAATTAGTTGAAGTTGGACAAGGAAGACAATGTAATGAGTTATGGTTGTGTATATTTGCATAGAAGTTGAATTGTTATGGATCCTCCAACATATGGTGTTTGCTTAGGATCTTTTACTAGCCAAAAATCATACTAAGTAGAGATACTACTTGTGCATCCAAAAACCCTTAAACCCAGTTTCTTGCCATGAGTGTCTGATACGTCTCCAACGTATCTATAATTTTTGATTGTTCCATGCTGTTTTATTATCAATCTTGGATGTTTTATAATCATTTTATAGTCATTTTATATCATTTTTTGGTACTAACCTGTTGACATAGTGCCAAGTGCCAGTTGTTGTTTTCTGCATGTTTTTTTACATCGCAGGAAATCAATATCAAACGGAGTCCAAATGCCCCGAAACTATTTTTGTGATTTTTTATGGGCCAGAAGGAAGGCAATGGGCCCTGGTTGCACCTGGGAAGTGCCCCGGGTGGGGCACAATAAACCAGGGCACGCCAGGAGGCCCAGGCGCGCCTTGGTGGGTTGTGCCCACCTCGGGCACCCCCCGGACCGCCTCTTTGCTCTATAAATACCCAAATATTCCAGAAACCCTTGGGGAGTCGCCGAAATATTCATCCAGTCGCCACAGAGTCCAGAAGCACCAGATCCAATCTAGACACCATCACGGAGGGGTTCACCACTTCCATTGGTGCCTCTCCGATGATGCGTGAGTAGTTCTTTGTAGACCTTCGGGTCCGTAGTTAGTAGCTAGATGGCTTTTTCTCTCTCTCTCTCTCTCTCGCTGATTCTCAATACAATGGTCTCTTGGAGATCCATATGATGTAACTCTTTTGCGGTGTGTTTGTTGGGATCTGATGAACTTTGAGTTTATGATCAGTTATATCTTTTTATATCCATGAAAGTTATTTGAGTTTCTTTGATCTCTTATATGCATGATCTCTTATAGCCTCGTATTTCTTCTCCGATATTTCGGTTTTTTTGCCAACTTGATCTATTTATCTTCCAATGGGAAGAGGTGCCCGGTAGTGGGTTCGATCTTATGGTGCTTGATCCCAGTGGCAGAAGGGGAACCGACACGTATGTATCATTCCCACTAAGGATAAAAAACCAAGATCTATACCTACCCCCTTATAGATAAACGGATGTTGTCTACATCATGTCATCGTTCTTATTGCATTACTCCGTTTTTCCATGAACTTAATACACTAGATGCATGCTGGATAGCGGTCGATGTGTGGAGTAATAGTAGTAGATGCAGGCAGGAGTCGGTCTACTAATCTTGGACGTTATGCATATGTAATGATCATTGCCTGGATATCGTCATGATTATTTGAAGTTCTATCAATTGCCCAACAGTAATTTGTTTACCCACCGTTTGCTATTTTTCTCGAGAGAAGCCACTAGTGAAACCTACGGCACCCGGGTCTTATTTCTCATATATTTGCCTTGCGATCTACTTTTCCTTTGCGTTTTTATTCAGATCTTATTAAACTAAAAAGTACAAAAATATCTTGCTGCACTTTTATTTATTTGCGATCTCAATCTATTACAATTTACCTCACGTTCGTTTGCCTATCTTGAGGCGCCGTACCCCGGAAGGGATTGACAACCCCTTTAACACGTCGGGTTGCGAGGTGTTGTTATTTGTGTGCAGGTGCTGCTTACGTTGTGATTGTTTGGTTCTCCTACTAGTTCAATACCTTGGTTTCATAACTGAGGGAAATTCTTACCGTTGCTGTACTACATCATCCTCTCCTCTTGGGGGAAATACCGACGTAGTTCCACTGATCAACTACCAACGAATTTCTGGCGCCATTGCTGGGGAGGATCTTCAACATAACCAGGTTCCTAATCACAAATCTCATCTCCTCGCAATTTACATTATTTTCCATTTGCCTCTCGTTTTCCTCTCCCCCACTTCACAAAATTTGCCGTTTTATTCGCCTCTCTTTTTCCGTTTGCCGTTTCCTTGTCGGATCTGTTTTTGAGTGCGATCTTGTTGTGTGGTCATCATGACTCAAGAGAACACCAAATTATGTGATCATCATGACTCAAAAGAACACCAAATTTTGTGATTTCTCAAATATGAACAACAATGATTTTATTGGCACTCCGCTTGCTCCTCCCGCCACTAGTGCAGAGACTTGTGATATTAATACTGCTTTGTTAAATCTTGTTATGAAAGACCAACTTTCCGGTACTCCTAATGAGGATGCCGTGTCCCATCTTAATACCTTCGTGGAATTATGCAATATGCAAAAGAAAAAAGATGTGGACAATGATGTGGTCAAGATGAAATTATTTCCGTTTTCTTTGTGTGATTCTGCAAAATTTTGGTTCTCTTCTTTGCCTCGCAATAGTATCGATTCTTGGAATAAGTGCAAAGAAGCTTTTATCACTAAGTATTTCGCGCCTGCAAAAATTATTTCCCTTAGAACCCAGATCATGAATTTCAAGCAACTTGAACATGAACATGTTGCACAATCTTGGGAAACGATGAAAATGATGCTAAGCAATTGCCCAACTCATGGGTTAAATATTTGGATGATCATACAAAATTTTTATGCGGGGTTGAATTTCGTTTCTCGTAATCTTTTAGATTCCGCCGCAGGTGGTACTTTTATGGAAATTACTTTGGGTGAAGCCACCGAATTGCTTGATAATATCATGGAAAATTATTCACAATGGCATAACGAAAGAGCTCCTACTAGTAAAAAAGTTAATTCGGTTGAAGAAATTTCTTCTTTGAGTGATAAAGTTGATGCTCTTATGAAATTGGTTGCTAGTAAAAGAGCTCCTGTTGATCTTAATGATATGCCTTTGTCTACTTTGATTGAGCAAAATAGTGATGTCATTGATGTGAATTTTATTTCTCGCAATAATTTCAACAACAATGCTTATAGAGGAAATTTTAATCCTAGGCCTTTTCCTAGTAATTCCTCTAATAATTATGGTAATTCCTATGGAAATCAATCTTACAATAATAATAGGAACACCTCTGATCTTGAGAATAATATTAAAGAATTTATCAACACACAAAAAGTTTTCAACACTTCCATAGAAGGAAAGTTGAATAAGATTGATGATTTGTCTAGGAGTGTTGATAGAATTGCTCATGATGTTGAAAATCTCAAGATGAAAATTTTTGTGCCTAAAGTTGATGAATCAATTAAAGCTCTTTATGTTTCTATGGATGAAAATAAGAAAAGAACTGGTATGCTTAGGGCTAAAAGAGAATTTTTAGAAACAGCTTTTTCTAGTGATTATTCTTGCAAAAGTGATGAAGATATTAAAATGATTGGTGTTTCTTCTATTGATTCCTTCTTTAGTAAAGTTAAGAATGATTAAAAAGGGACTGGAGAAGAGTCAACTTTAGGTAGAAGGTGTCCCAATATTTCGGAGGGTGAAAATCTTGTTGAGAAAATTGATGAAAGTGGGTTTGGAGAGGTCAAAACTTTAGCTAGTGATGCACCCACTATTTTGGATTACAAAGAATTTAATTATGATAGTTGCTCTTTGATTGATTGTATTTCTTTGTTGCAATCCATGCTAAATTCACCCCATGCTTATGAACAAAACAAAGCTTTTACTAAACATATTGTTGATGCTATGATGAAAGCTTTGGAAGAAAAATTGGAATTAGAAGTTTCAATTCCTAGAAAATTGCATGATGAGTGGTAACCCGCTATCAAAGTCAAGATTAAAAATTATGAGTGTTTTGCTTTCTGTAATTTGGGTGCTAGTTTTTTTACTATTCCGAAATCTTTATGTGATGTGCTTGGTCTTACCAATCTTGAAGAATGTTCTTTGAATTTGCACTCGGCAGATTCTACTATTAAAAAGCCTATGGGAAGAATTAATGATGTTCTTATTCTTGCAAATAGGAATTATGTGCCCATAGATTTTATTGTTCTTGATATTGATTGCAATCCGTCTTGCCCAATTATTCTTGGTAGACCGTTTTTACGCACTATCGGTGCCGTGATTGATATGAAAGAAGGCAATATTAAGTTTCAATTTCCTTTGAGGAAAGGGATGGAACACTTTCCTAGAAAGAAAGTCAGGCCACCTTATGAATCAATCATGAGAGCATCTTACGGATCTCGAACCAAAGATGACAAAACTTAGATCCTTGCCTTACGCCTAGCTAAGGGCGTAAAACTATAGCGCTTGTTGGGAGGCAACCCAATGAATAAAATTTATTTTTGCTTTCTGTTCTTGTGTCTTTACACAATTATGCTACTTTTATGATTGTTCTTTTCATGTTTCAATTAGTGTTTGTGCCAAGTAAAGCCTATAGGATCTTCTTGGGTGATAGTTGTTTGATCTTGCTGAAAAAGACAGAAACTTTGTGCCCACGCAAATAATTTTCATAAATCACAGAAAAGAGATTTTGCCATGATTCGTTTTGCAGAAGATCAATATACAAATTACCCTGGTCTTCCTATTTTGGTAGAATTTTTGGAGTCCCAGAAGTTTTCGCCAAAGTCAGATTATTACATACTGTTCTGTTTTGACAGATTCTGTTTTCTTTGTGTTGTGTGCTTATTTTGATGGCTCTATGGTTTTCTTTGATGAGTTTTTGCCATAGAAAAGTTGGAATACAGTAGATATAATAAGAAAACAAAATATGAATTGGTTTGATACAGCACTTATAGTAGTGGTTTGCTTTCTATATTAACGGATCTCACGAAAGTTTTGTTGAGTTTTGTGTGATTGAAGTTTTCAGGTTTTGGGTTATATTACGATGGATGAAGGAAGGATGTAAGAGCCTAAGCTTGGGTATGCCCCGGCATCCCAAGCTATTATCCAAGAATGAGCAACCAACTAAGCTTGGGGATGCCCTTGAGTGGCATCCCCGCTTTCTTCCAACAACTATCGGTATTTTACTCGAGACTATATTTTTATTCGTCAAATGATATGTGTTTTGCTTGGAGCGTCTTGTATGATATGTGTCTTTGCTTCTTTTATTTTGTGTTTTAAGTCATCAATCCTTTCTGGACACACTTATTTGAGAGAGCCAAAATTATGTCATGACTTGTTATAATTGCTCTCTTTGCTTCACTTAAATCTTTTATGAGCTAGGACTTGCTCTAGTGCTTCACTTAAATCTTTTTGAGCACGGTGTGCCTTATTATTTTTGAAGAAATTCTCTCTTGCTTCACTTAGATTATTTTGAGAGGAAGAAAATTTGTTATGCTCATGATCTTCACTTATATTTGTTTGAGCTTATGAAAAGAAACACATAAAAATTAGTCCCAAAGTGATAGATATCGAAGAAGGATAAAGAAAAGAAAATGGCATGAAGATCATTTGACAAAATAAACTTGATTCTTAGTAATAGTTTTGAGATATGATGATGTGATATGTGAGTTATGTTGATGAGTAATTGTGCTCTAGTAAGAATATTTGTGTTAAGGTTTGTGATTCCATATGCATGCACGAAAGTCAATAACCATGCAATGAAAATTATATTCTACTTGTGGTGCATTATTCGGTGTTAATTATGCTTAATGCTTGCTTCATGAAATTATTCATTTCTTGGTTGGTCGCTTCTCAATCTTTTTGCTAGCCTTCATTTTGCACCAAGTATGATCTCTACTTGTGCATCCAAAATCCTTTAAACCAGTCTTGCCACATGAGTCCACTATACCTACCTATATGCGGTATTCTTTTGCCGTACTAAGCAAATTTGCACGTGCCATCTCTAATTTTCAAAATAAACTTCTCTTTTGTGTATTTTGTTTCGCTCGCGGAATGGTAACGGGTGGCTAATATTTTCCATGCTAGATGTGTTATTCTCAAGATGAGTGTTCCTTCACTTGTCATTGCACGAGAGTAAGGCAAAGGTTTTAGGGATGCCCAGTCCCGAAATGCAAAAAATATTTACTTTATGTTGTCAAATAATAAATTCCTTGGAAAGTGTTGGTATGGAGGGCACCCGTGGATACGGTTAGCATGGAAAGTGTTCGTAGCTCTACGTCGTTCTCGTTGGTGGGATGGATACACCTCCCAAAATGTTTTTATCTCAAATTTTTTGCTTTGAGCTCTGGCACCGCTACAAATCCCTACTTCCCTCTGCGAAGGGCCTTTCTTTTACTTTATGCAATTTTTACTTTTGAATTTGAGTCTCCATCTTCTCTTACAAAAGCACCAACTAAGAGGCAATATGATCGTGAGTAACTATTGGGTGCAGCTAATATTCAAGTGTGTTTCATGAATGGATCAATGTTTGAGCATGATGGGCTAGGGATAACTTGTTTTAGCATTGATATTTTGAAAGACATGGTTGCTTGTTTATATGCTTGATTATCTAAATTATTATGTAAAAACTAGACTATTGCTTTGAATCACATAAAATTCCAAATATCCATGCTATAAAGAAAAGAATATGATATGACTTGATGAATAGCACTCCACATCAAAAATTCTGTTTTTATCACTTACCTACTCGAGGATGAGCAGGAGTTAAGCTTGGGGATGCTGATACGTCTCCAACGTATCTATAATTTTTGATTGTTCCATGTTGTTTTATTATCAATCTTGGATGTTTATAATCATTTTATAGTCATTTTATATCATTTTTTGGTACTAACCTATTGACATAGTGCCAAGTGCCACTTGCTATTTTCTGCATGTTTTTTTACATCGCAGGAAATCAATATCAAACAGAGTCCAAATGCCCTGAAACTATATTTGTGATTTTTTATGGGCCAGAAGGAAGGAAATGGGCCCTGGTTGCACCTGGGAAGTGCCCCGAGGGGGGCACAATACACCAGGGCGCGCCAGGAGGCCCAGGCGCGCCCTGGTGGGTTGTGCCCACCTCGGGCACCCCCCGGACCGCCTCTTTGCTCTATAAATACCCAAATATTCAAGAAACCCTAGGGGAGTAGACGAAATATTCATCCAGCCGCCGCAGAGTCCAGAACCACCAGATCCAATCTAGACACCATCACGGAGGGGTTCACCACTTCCATTGGTGCCTCTCCGATGATGCGTGAGTAGTTCTTTGCAGACCTTTGGGTCCGTAGTTATTAGCTAGATGGCTTTTTCTCTCTCTCTCGCTGATTCTAAATACAATTGTCTCTTGGAGATTCATATGATGTAACTCGTTTGTGGTGTGTTTGTTGGGATCTGATGAACTTCGAGTTTATGGTCAGTTATATCTTTTTATATCCATGAAAGTTATTTGAGTTTCTTTGATCTCTTATATGCATGATCTCTTATAGCCTCGTATTTCTTCTCTGATATTTGGGTTTTGTTTGGCCAACTTGATCTATTTATCTTGCAATGGGAAGAGGTGCCCGGTAGTAGGTTCGATCTTACGGTGCTTGATCACAGTGGCAGAACGGGAACCGACACGTATGTATCGTTGCCACTAAGGATAAAAAGACGAGATCTATATCTACCCCCTTATAGGTAAACGGATATTGTCTACATCATGTCATCGTTCTTATTGCATTACTCCGCTTTTCCATGAACTTAATACACTAGATGCATGCTGGATAGCGGTCGATGTGTGGAGTAATAGTAGTAGATGTAGGCAGGAGTCGGTCTACTAATCTTGGACGTTATGCCTATGTAATGATCATTGCCTGGATATCGTCATGATTATTTGAAGTTCTATCAATTGCCCAACAGTAATTTGTTTACCCACCGTTTGCTATTTTTCTCGAGAGATGCCACTAGTGAAACCTACGCCCCGGGGTCTTATTTTTCATATATTTGCCTTGCGATCTACTTTTCCTTTGCGTTTTTATTCAGATCTATTAAACTAAAAAATACAAAAATATCTTGCTGCACTTTTATTTATTTGCGATCTATTACAATTAACCTCATGTCCGTTTGCCTATCTTGAGGCGCCGTACCCCGGAAGGGATTGACAACCCCTTTAACACGTCGGGTTGCGAGGTGTTGTTATTTGTGTGCAGGTGCTTCTTACGTTGTGATAGTTTGGTTCTCCTACTGGTTCGATACCTTGGTTTCATAACTGAGGGAAATTCTTACCGTTGCTGTACTACATCATCCTCTGCTCTTGGGGGAAACACCGACGTAGTTCCAGTGATCAACTACCAGTGTCCACCATACCTACCTATGGATTGAATAAGATCCTTCAAGTAAGTTGTCATCGTTGCATAAAGCGATAAAAATGCTCTTAAATATGTTTGATCTTTAATTGTATGGGAAAATTGAGTGTTTTACGAACTTGTGATGGCAAAGTAATAAAAGGGATGGACTGCATAATAAAGGTTGCTATCATAAGGGGCAATATAACATGACATTCCTTTGCATTAAGAGCTTGGGCATCCAAAAATAAAAAGTGCATGACAACCTCTGCTTCCCTCTGCGAAGGGCATATATTCTTTTATGCAAGAGTCAATAGTATGCATTCTCATCTGAACCTCAATTATTCTCTAGTTGGCAAGCATCATGTGGTGGGGAAAGATCTAGGGACATATGACCAATCAAATATATTCGATCATCATTTATTATTGTTGACAATTATCTCTATGATAAATGAGTTGGGAGGCAAAACATTAAGCCCCTATCTTTCTCTGTGTTCGATGGATGACATTTGTTCTAAAAATATGCTTTGAGTATACTAGCAATCATAAAATACTATATGATGATTGAGTATGTGGAGATCTTACTTAGACTCTGTTGAATAAGTTGAATTGCAATTGTTTGGTGACTAAGAATATAGGTTGTTGAGTTTCAAGAGAATTCATTGTTTGAACCTTAACATGTGAATTGGCTGCTACTTTGACATGAAAAGTTTTATGAGAAAGAATTTCTGTTATGATGCTAGGAAAAGTGATTGAAATTATCATTGATCAAACTTATGCACTATGCTAGCATTCACACTTCATAAATTATTTCTTTTATCATTTACCTATTCGAGGACGAGCAGGAATTAAGCTTGGGGATGCTGATACGTCTCCAACGTATCTATAATTTATGAAGTATTCATGCCATGTTTATAAAAAATTTAGATGGTTTTGGTATGATTTGGGTGGAACTAACCCGGACTAACGTTGTTTTCAGCAGAACTACTGCGGTGTTATTTTTTGTGCAGAAATAAAAGTTCTCCAAACGCAACAAAATTTTTTGATGATTTTTTTGGAACAAAAGAGGAACTAGAAGCTTCGTGGGAGGGCCAGAAGAGCCACGAGGTGGGCACAACCCACCAGGGTGCGCTAGAGGGGCCTGGCGCGCCTAGATGTGTTATGATCACCTCGTGGCCCATCTTCGCCTGAAACCAACGCCAAAAAATCCTATAAATACAGAAACCCCAGAAATAACCCTAGATCAAAAATTCCGCCGCCGCAAGCCTTTGTAGCCACGAAAAACCAATCTAGACCCCGTTCTGGCACCCTGCCGGAGGGGGAAATCAACACCGGAGGCCATCTTCATCATCCCTATGGTCTCCATGATGAGGAGGGAGTAGTCCACCCTCGGGGCTGAGGGTTTGTACCAGTAGCTATCTGTTTAATCTCTCTCTCTCGTGTTCTTGATTTGGCACGATCTTGATGTATCACGGGCATTGTTAATATAGTTGGATCATATGGTGTTTCTCCTCTATCTTTTTGTGATTAATTGAGTTTTCCCTTTGAGATTTCGTTCTTATCGGATCAAATATTTTTATGGATTTGAGAGCACTTGATATATGTCTTGCATATAAATACCCGTGGTGACTATGGGGTATTATATTGATTCACTTGATATATGTTTTGGCACTCAGCTCGCGGATTCCCGAGGTGACATTGGGGTAATCTATGCATAGGGGTTGATGCACGTTTTCATCCTACTTTCTCCGGTAGAAATCTTGGGGCACTCTTTGAGGATCTTTGTGTTGGATTGAGTATTATGAATCTGAAATTGTTTGACGCGTATTGTATAATCAACTCATGGATACTTGTGGTGACATTGGAGCATCTAGGTGACATTGGAGTTGGTTGATGCATATCATATGGTGTTATTTTAGTACGAACTCTTGGATAGATCGATCGGAAAGAATAACTTTGTGTTATTTTAGTACGAAGTATTGAATAGATCAATCGGAAAGAATAACTTTAAGGTGGTTTCGTACCCTACAAACAATGTCTTCTTATGTTCTCCGCTAGATAGGAACTTTGGAGTGATTCTTCATCGCACGTTGAGGGACGGTTATATGATCCAATTAGATTAGCATTGTTGAGAGATTGCACTAGAAAAAGTATGGACCCTAGGCCTCATTTTCAAGCATTGAAATATTGTTTGTGCTCCGTTTATCAATTGCTACCTTGCTATTTTTTATTATTACTATTAAAAATTTTAATATCTATTATCATTACTACAGTTGTATCACAATCTCGTTGCCGAACTAGTGCACCTATACAGTTACCACTGTATTTGGTGTGTTGGGGACACAAGAGACTTTTTATTATTTGGTTGTAGGGTTGTTTGAGAGAGACTATCTTCATCCTACTCCTCCCACGGATTGATAAACCTTAAGTCATCCACTTGAGGGAAATTTGCTACTGTCCTACAAAACTCTACGCTTGGAGGCCCAACTTGAGTCTACAAGAACAAGTTGTGTAGTAGACATCAAGCCCTGCTTGGCAAACATGGCTTGAAGTTGATGATAAGCCCGACTTCCTTATGTGCCCGTGTTCTAAAGGACATATTTTTCCGTCCTGCGATTTCATGCAAGCTATACAATACCAAAAAACTTGCCAGCTACATGGTAGGTAATTGTAAGAGGAAATGAAGCTTTGCAAACCGGTTTGATCAAGAAAGTAGGAGACGGTTGCTCTATCTCTATTTGGGATGAGAAGTGGATTCCGGGTACCATATCTATGACTCCTATAGCCCAAATTGGCAGTGCTTAGTGAAGTATGGTCTCAAATCTTATAGACTTTGATAATTGGGCATGGAAACTTGATGTTGTACGAGATAACTTCGTTCCCCCAGAAGCGGATGCTATTCTGAATATACCAATCAAAAGTGGAGGGGGAGGATCGACTTGCATGGGCGATTGAAAAACCCGGGAACTACATTATAAAGTCAGTGTATCGCTCTCTTTGACTCGCAACGAGCATCATGCTCTAGAGGAAGGGGTGTGTACGGAAACTTCATCAATAAATAAATAGTTGTGGTCTCGGTTGTGGAAACTTAAAGTTGTACCAAAGGTGAGAGTGTTTTGGTGGCGTGTACTATGCGACATTCGACCTATGGAAACTAAGTTGAAACATCATCATATGGCGACTATTAGCAAGTGTAAGATTTGTCTTCATGAGGACAAAGACATGATGCATGCGCTGCTAAATTGTTCCCATGCTCGAAGGTTTTGGCGTGAAGCTCCTGGTTGGCTTGATGTGAAGCGGCCGGAGTTACATCCCCTAACATGGGCTAAAGACATTATATGTAGTTCGGTTTTCTCTGAATCAGATAGAGAAAATTTGGCTTCGACATGTGGGCAATCTGGACATAACCAAATAACATCTCACATGAAAAAGGGAACCTGGACCCTGTTCAGTCTAGGAAGCTGATTAGGGAGGTGATGGCATTGCTCGATCTTCCCAGAGATCACGCTCGTGTCTTGCCTGGCCATGGTTGGCTTCCACTAGATGAAGGGTACATCAAGATCAATACAAATAGTAGCATTGTAGTGGATGCAAGAAGAGGAGGTGGAGGAGTGGTGAGAAATAGCTCCTCTTTGCTCGCTTGGTGTGAGTCGTACCAAGGGATTACTGACCCTCTTATCTCTGAATCATTTGCTATTCGCAACGGTGTTATTTTTGCAAAACTCTGGGGCTATGAGAAGGTCATTATGCAAACGAATTGCTTGGAGATAGTCAATCTTTGGAACTCGCGTCGTGATCTCAGTTTGGTGGTGCCTATCTTAGATGAAATTAGGGAGTATGTCTCGTCTTTTAATTCTTTTTCTATTCAGCATGTACTAAGTGTTGGGAAACGTAGTAATTTCAAAAAAAAATCCTATGCACACACAGGATCATGGTGATGCATAGAACCGAGAGGGGAGAGTGTGTCCACGTACCCTCGTAGACCGAAAGCGGAAGCGTTAGCACAACGCGGTTGATGTAGTCGTACGTCTTCATGATACGACCGATCCAAGTACCGAACGTACGACACCTCCGAGTTCAGCACACGTTCAGCTCGATGACGTTCCACGAACTCCAATCCAACAGAGCTTCGAGGGAGAGTTCCGTCAGCACGACGGTGTGATGACGGTGATGATGATGCTACCGACGCAGGGTTTCGCCTAAGCACCGCTACGATATGATCGAGGTGGATTATGGTGGAGGGGGGCACCGCACACGGGTGGGAGAGATCAACAGATCAACTTGTGTGTCTTGGGGTGCCCCCCTGCCCCCGAATATAAAGGAGCAAGGGAGGAGGAGGCCGGCCCTAGGAGGGGTGCGCCAAGGGAGTAGGATTCCTACTCCTAGTAGGAGTAGGTTTCCTCCTTTCCTAGTCCAACTAGGAGAAGGGGGGAAAGGAGGGGAGGGGAGAAGGAAGGGAGAGGGGGGCCGCGCCCCAAACCCCTTGTCCAATTCGGACTGGCCTTGGGAGGGGCGCGCGCCACCTCATGGCTGCTGCCTCTCCTTCCCACTAAGGCCCATTAAGGCCCAATACTTCTTCCCCGTATTCCCGTAACTCCCCGATACTCCGAAAAATACCCGAATCACTAGGAACTTTCCGATGTCTGAATATAGTCGTCCAATATATCGATCTTTACGTCTCGACCATTTTGAGACTCCTCGTCATGTCCCCGATCTCATCTGGGACTCCGAACTACCTTCGGTACATCAAATCACATAACTCACAATACAACTCGTCACCGAACGTTAAGCGTGCGGACCCTACGGGTTCGAGAACTATGTAGACATGACCGAGACACGTTACCGGTCAATAACCAATAGCGGAACCTGGATGCTCATATTGGCTCCTACATATTCTACGAAGATCTTTATCGGTCAAACCGCATAACAACATACGTTGTTCCCTTTGTCATCGGTATGTTACTTGCCCAAGATTCGATCGTCGGTATCTCAATACTTGGTTCAATCTCGTTACCGGCAAGTATCTTTACTCGTTACGTAATACATCACCCCGCAACTAACTCATTAGTCACATTGCTTGCAAGGCTTATAGTGATGTGCATTACTGAGAGGGCCAGACATACCTCTCTGACAATCGGAGTGACAAATCCTAATCTCGAAATACGCCAACTCAACAAGTACCTTCGGAGACACCTGTAGAGCACCTTTATAATCACCCAGTTACGTTGTGACGTTTGGTAGCACACAAAGTGTTCCTCCGGTAAACGGGGGTTGCATAATCTCATAGTCATAGGAACATGTATAAGTCATGAAGAAAGCAATAGCAGAATACTAAACGATCAAGTGCTAAGCTAACGGAATGGGTCAAGTCAATCACATCATTCTCCTAATGATGTGATCCCGCTAATCAAATGACAACTCATGTCTATGGCAAGGAAACATAACCATCTTTGATCAACGAGCTAGTCAAGTAGAGGCATACTAGTGACACTCTGTTTGTCTATGTATTCACACAAGTATTATGTTTCCGGTTAATACAATTCTAGCATGAATAATAAACATTTATCATGAAATAAGGAAATAAATAATAACTTTATTATTGTCTCTAGTGCATATTTCCTTCAGTCTCCCACTTGCACTAGAGTCAATAATCTAGTTCACATCACCATGTGATTTAACACCAATAGTTCACATCACCATGTGATCAACACCCATAGTTCACATCGTCATGTGACCAACACCTAAAAGGGTTTACTAGAGTCAATAATCTAATTCACATCGCTATGTGATTAACACTCAAAGAGTACTAAGGTGTGATCATGTTTTGCTTGTGAGAGAAGTTTAGTCAACGGGTCTGCAACATTCAGTTCCATATGTATTTTGCAAATTTCTATGTCAACAATGCTCTGCACGGAGCTACTCTAGCTAATTGCTCCCACTTTCAATATGTATCCAGATTGAGACTTAGAATTATCTGGATCAGTGTCAAAACTTGCATCGACGTAACCCTTTACGACGAACCTTTTGTCACCTCCATAATCGAGAAACATATCCTTATTCCACTAAGGATAATTTTGACCGTTGTCCAGTGATCTACTCCGAGATCACTATTGTACTCCCTTGCTAAACTCAGTGTAGGGTATACAATAGATCTGGTACACAGCATGGCATACTTTATAGAACCTATGGCTGAGGCATAGGGAATGACTTTCATTGTCTTTCTATCTTCTGCCATGGTCGGGTTTTGAGTCTTACTCAATTCCACACCTTGTAACACAGGCAAGAATTCTTTCTTTGACTGTTCCATTTTGAACTACTTCAAAATCTTGTCAAGGTATGTACTCATTGAAAAAACTTATCAAGCGTCTTGATCTATCTCTATACATCTTGATGCTCAATATGCAAGCAGCTTCACCGAAGTCTTTCTTTGAAAGACTCCTTTCAAATACTCCTTTATGCTTTCCAGAAAATTCTACATTATTTCCGATCAAGAATATGTCTTCACATATATTTATCAGAAATGGTGTAGTGCTCCCACTCACTTTCTTGTAAATACAGGCTTCACCGCAAGTCTGTATAAAACTATATGCTTTAATTAACTCATCAAAGTGTATATTCCAACTCCGAGATGCTTGCACCAGTCCACAGATGGATCGCTGGAGCTTGCACATTTTGTTAGCACCTTTAGGATTGACAAAACCTTCTGGTTGCATCATATACAACTCTTCTTTAATAAATCCTTTAAGGATTGCAGTTTTGTTATCCATTTGCTAGATTTCATAAAAATGCGGCAATTGCTAACATGATTTGGACAGACTTTAAGCATCGATACGAGTGAGAAAATCTCATCGTAGTCAACACCTTGAACTTTGTCAAAAACCTTTTTCGACAAGTCTAGCTTTGTAGATAGTAACACTACTATCAGCGTTCGTCTTCCTCTTGAAGATCCATTTATTTTCTATGGCTTGCCGATCATCGGGCAAGTCAACCAAAGTCCATACTTTGTTCTCATACATGAATCATATCTCAGATTTCATGGCCTCAAACCATTTCGCATAATCTGGGCTCATCATCGCTTCCTCATAGTTCGCAGGTTCGTCATGGTCTATTAACATGACTTCCAGAATAGGATTACGGTACCACTCTAGTGCGGATCTTACTCTGGTTGACCTACGAGGTTTGGTAGAAACTTGATCTGAAGTTTCATGATCATCATCATTAGCTTCCTCACTAGTTGGTGTAGTAGTCACAGGAACAGATTTCTGTGATGAACTACTTTCCAATAAGGGAGCAGGTACAGTTACCTCATCAAGTTCTACTTTCCTCCCACTCACTTCTTTCGAGAGAAACTCCTTCTCTAGAAAGGATCCATTCTTAGCAATGAATGTCTTGCCTTCGGATCTGTGATAGAAGGTGTACCCAACTGTCTCCTTTGGGTATCCTATGAAGACACATTTCTCCGATTTGGGTTTGAGCGTATCAGGATGAAACTTTTTCACATAAGCATCGCAACCCCAAACTTTAAGAAACGACAACTTTGGTTTCTTGCCAAACCACAGTTCATAAGGTGTCGTCTCAACGGATTTAATTAGATGGTGCCCTATTTAATGTGAATGCAGCTGTCTCTAATGCATAACCCCAAAACACTAGTGGTAAATCGGTAAGAGACATCATAGATCGCACCATATCTAATAAAGTACGGTTATGACGTTCAGACACACCATTATGCTGTGGTGTTCCAGGTGGCATGAGTTTGTGAAACTATTCCACATTGTTTTAATTGAAGACCAAACTCGTAACTCAAATATTCGTCTCTGCGATCAGATCGTAGAAACTTTATTTTCTTGTTACGATGATTCTCTACTTCACTCTGAAATTCTTTGAACTTTTCAAATGTTTCAGACTTATGTTTCATCAAGTAGATATACCCATATCTGCTCAAATCATCTGTGAAGGTCAGAAAATAACGATACCCGCCGCGAGCCTCAATATTCAATGGACCACATACATCAGTATGTATGATTTCCAAAAAATCAGTTGCTTGCTCCATTGTTCCGGAGAACGGCGTTTTAGTCATCTTGCCCAAGAGGCATGGTTCACAAGCATCAAGTGATTCATAATCAAGTGATTCCAAAATCCCATCAGCATGGAGTTTCTTCATGCGCTTTACACCAATATGACCTAAACGGCAGTGCCACAAATAAGTTGCACTATCATTATTAACTTTGCATCTTTTGGTTTCGATATTATGAATATGTGTATCACTACGATCGAGATCCAACGAACCATTTTCATTGGGTGTGTAACCATATAAGGTTTTATTCATGTAAACAGAACAACAATTATTCTCTAATTTAAATGAATGACCGTATTGCAATAAACATGATCAAATCATATTCATGCTCAACGCAAACACCAAATAACACTTATTTAGGTTCAACACTAATCCCGAAAGTATAGAGAGTGTGCGATGATGATCATATCAATCTTGGAACCACTTCCAACACACATCGTCACTTCACCCTTAACTAGTCTCTGTTCATTCTGCAACTCCTTTTTCGAGTTACTAATCTTAGCAACTGAACTAGTATCAAATACCGAGGGGTTGCTATAAACACTAGTAAAGTACACATCAATAACATGTATATCAAATATACCTTTGTTCACTTTGTCATCCTTCTTATCCGCCAAGTATCTAGGGGTACACTTCCAGTGACTATTTCTTTTGCAGTAGAAGCACTCAGTTTCAGGCTTGGGTCTAGCTTTGGGCTTATTCACGGGAGCGGCAACTTGCTTGCCGTTCTTTTTGAAGTTCCCCTTCTTCCCTTTGCCCCTTTTCTTGAAACTAGTGGTCTTTGTCAACCATCAACACTTGATGTTTTTCTTGATTTCTACCTTCGCCGATTTTAGCATCGCGAAGAGCTTGGGAATTGTTTTTCTCATCCCTTGCATATTATAGTTCATCACGAAGTTCTAGTAACTTGGTAATAGTGACTAGAGAACTCTGTCATTCACTATCTTATCAGGAAGATTAACTCCCACTTGATTCAAGTGATTGTAGTACTTAGACATTCTGAGCACATGCTCACTAGCTGAGCAATTCTCCTCCATATTGTAGGCAAAGTACTGTCAGAGGTCTCATACCTCTCGACACGGGCATGAGTATGAAATACTAATTTCAACTCTTGGAACATCTTATATGCTCTGTGGCGTTCAAAACATTTTTGAAGTCCCGGTTCTAAGCCGTAAAGCATGGTGCACTAAACTATCAAGTAGTTATCATACCGAGCTTTGTCAAACATTCATAACGTCTGTATCTGCTCCTGCAATCGGTATGTCACCAACGGTGCATTAAGGACATAATTCTTCTGTGCAGCAATGAGGATAATCCTCAGATCACGGATCCAATCCGCATCATTGCTACTAACATCTTTCAACTTAGTTTTCTCTAGGAACATATCAAAATAAAACAGGGGAGCTAAACGCGAGCTATTGATCTACAACATAGACATGCTAATACTACCAGGACTAAGTTCATGATAAATTAAAGTTCAATTAATCATATTACTTAAGAACTCCCACTTAGATAGACATCCCTCTAATCATCTAAGTGATCACGTGATCCATATCAACTAAACCATGTCCGATCATCACGTGAGATGGAGTAGTTTTCAATGGTGAACATCACTATGTTGATCATATCTACTATATGATTCACGCTCGACCTTTCGGTCTCAGTGTTCCGAGGCCATATCTGCATATGCAAGGCTCGTCAAGTTTAACCTGAGTATTCTGCGTGTGCAAAACTGGCTTGCACCCGTTGTAGATGGACGTAGAGCTTATCACACCCGATCATCACGTGGTGTCTCGGCACGACGAACTTTGGCAACGGTACATACTCAGGGAGAACACTTTTATCTTGAAATTTAGTGAGAGATCATCTTATAACGCTACCGTCGATCTAAACAAAATAAGATGCATAAAAGATAAACATCACATGCAATCAATATATGTGATATGATATGGCCATCATCATCTTGTGCTTGTGATCTCCATCTCCGAAGCACCGTCATGATCACCATTGTCACCGGCGCGACACCTTGATCTCCATCGTAGCATCGTTGTCGTCTCCCCAACTATTGCTTCTACGACTATCGCTACCGCTAAGTGATAAAGTAAGGCATTACAGGGCGATTGCATTGCAGACAATAAAGCGACAACCATATGGCTCCCGCCAGTTGCCGATAACTCGGTTACAAAACATGATCATCTCATACAATAAAATATAGCATCATGTCTTGACCATATCATATCACAACATGCCCTGCAAAAACAAGTTAGACGTCCTCTACTTTGTTGTTGCAAGTTTTACGTGGCTGCTATGGGCTGAGCAAGAACCGTTCTTACCTACGCATCAAAACCACAATGATAGTTCGTCAAGTTAGTGTTGTTTTAACCTTCTCAAGGACCGGGCGTAGCCATACTCGGTTCAACTAAAGTTAGAGAAACTGACACCCGCCAGCCACCTGTGTGCAAAGCACGTCGGTAGAACCAGTCTCGCGTAAGTGTACGCGTAATGTCGGTCCGGGCCACTTCATCCAACAATACCACTGAACCAAAGTATGACATGCTGGTAAGCAGTATGACATGTATCGCCCACAACTCACTTGTGGTCTACTCGTGCAAATAACATCAACGCATAAAACCTGGCTCGGATTCCACTGTTGGGAAACATAGTAATTTAAAAAAAATTCCTACGCACACACAGGATCATGGTGATGCATAGCAACGAGAGGGGAGAGTGTGTCCACGTACCCTCGTGGACCGAAAGCAGAAGCGTTAGCACAACGCGGTTGATGTAGTCGTACGTCTTCACGATCCGACCGATCCAAGTACCGGACGTATGGCACCTCCGAGTTCAGCACACGTTCAGCTCGATGACGTCCCACGAACTCCGATCCAGCAGAGCTTCGAGGGAGAGTTCCGTCAGCACGACGGCGTGATGACAGTGATGATGATGCTACCGACGCAGGGCTTCGCCGAAGCACCGCTACGATATGATCGAGGTGGATTATGGTGGAGGGGGGCACCGCACATGGCTGGGAGAGATCAACAGATCAACTTGTGTGTCTTGGGGTGCCCCCTGCCCCCATATATAAAGGAGCAAGGGAGGAGGAGGCCGGCCCTAGGAGGGGCGCGCCAAGGGAGTAGGATTCCTACTCCTAGTAGGAGTAGGTTTCCTCCTTTCCTAGTCCAACTAGGAGCAGGGGGGAAAGGAGGGGAGGGGAGAAGGAAGGGAGAGGGGGGCCGCGCCCCAAACCCCTTGTCCAATTCGGATTGGGCTTGGGAGGGGCGCGCGCCACCTCCTGGCTGCTGCCTCTCCTTCCCACTAAGGCCCATTAAGGCCCAATACTCCTTCCCCGTATTCCCGTAACTCCCCGATACTCCGAAAAATACCTGAATCACTCGGAACCTTTCTGATGTCCGAATATAGTCGTCCAATATATCGATCTTTACGTCTCGACCATTTCAAGACTCCTCGTCATGTCCCGGATCTCATCCGGGACTCTGAACTACCTTCGGTACATCAAATCACATAACTCACAATACAAATCGTCACCGAACGTTAAGCGTGTGGACCCTACGGGTTCGAGAACTATGTAGACATGACCGAGACACGTCTCCGGTCAATAACCAATAGCGGAACCTGGATGCTCATATTGGTTCCTACATATTCTACAAAGATCTTTATCGGTCAGACCGCATAACAACATACGTTGTTCCCTTTGTCATCGGTATGTTACTTGCCCGAGATTCGATCGTCGGTATCTCAATACCTAGTTCAATCTCGTTACCGGCAAGTCTCTTTACTCGTTATGTAATACATCATCCCGCAACTAACTCATTAGTCACATTGCTTGCAAGGCTTATAGTGATGTGCATTACCGAGAGGGCCCAGAGATACCTCTCCGACAATCGGAGTGACAAATCCTAATCTCAAAATACGCCAACTCAACAACTACCTTCGGAGACACCTGTAGAGCACCTTTATAATCACCCAGTTACGTTGTGACGTTTGGTAGCACACAAAGTGTTCCTCTGGTAAACGGGGGTTGCATAATCTCATAGTCATAGGAACATGTATAAGTCATGAAGAAAGCAATAGCAGAATACTAAACGATCAAGTGCTAAGCTAACGGAATGGGTCAAGTCAATCACATCACTCTCCTAATGATGTGATCCCGTTAATCAAATGACAACTCATGTCTATGGCAAGGAAACATAACCATCTTTGATCAACGAGCTAGTCAAGTAGAGGCATACTAGTGACACTCTATTTGTCTATGTATTCACACAAGTATTATGTTTCCGATTAATACAATTCTAGCAAGAATAATAAACATTTATCATGAAATAAGGAAATGAATAATAACTTTATTATGGCCTCTAGTGCATATTTCCTTCACTAAGACCAGCTAATACGCTGCCCACCTTTGTGCAAAGCAAGCAAGCACATTGGAGGTCATAGATTGATGGCCGAACTCCACGCCTATATTTCATGTAACTTGCCTCCTAGCAGATTTTGCTGGGGCGGTTTCTATTAAATAAAAGCCTCCCAATGCCCCTAAAAAGGATGCATTACCTCAAGATTAACGAAGCCGCCCCACTCGTCTGATTATCGATTTGACGTTTTCCGCAAAAATAACATTCTAGCTTAATGCATATGACATGTAAGACATGAACCTACAACATGATCTTTAATGAGCTCGAACCTAGGAGTATAACTACTCTCTTATTCATCCAAGTCTTTTTATTATACTAGATAATTTATCCGTGTGTTCCAGTGGAATATAATTATTTTAGTATAGTAGCCTGTGATTTATCTGTCTATATCAACGTGATTGTGTAAATAAATGTTTATAAAATTCTACCCCTGATTTATCTACCTAAATAAAAATCTCTCTTTTGGTAAAAAGTTATTTGTTTACCAAAGAAACATAATTTTATTTGGCAAGTCAATAAAATATTGGACAATTAAGATGGTTTTAGGGAAAAGCGATGAAGAAACTAAAGGTAGGAGGAAAAAATCAAAATGAAGAGAGGGTGGAGAACATATGCAAGGTTGGATGAAGAGCTTGGCATAAAAGAACAATAATCCTTTTGCAAGTACTAGAAAAATGCCCGTGCGCTGCAATGAGGGATTCATTGTTAAAACTTTGCCATGGCAGTGAAAATGAAAAGGATAGACAACATCAAAGAATAATGTGTGTTTTACCTCCTCACTGCATCCTCCTCATTCACACCCTTCTTGTGTACATGGACGTTCAGCGTGGGCGCCATTGCCTAATATCGGATCTGTCTCAGCTCTGTGGGAAAGCCCGACTGTCCACCTTCTTTAATACATGTTTTAATACTTTTTAAATACATGATCAACTTTTCTTTTCATACACATTTTTTGTATATGTTTCTCATATACATGACAAACATTTTATATATAAGTATTTAATATTTTATAAGAATTTATTAACATTTTGCAAATAATTTATTAACATTTTCAAATGCTTGATTAACAATTTTTAAATACATGATTAACTTTTTTCATACACAAGCTATATTTTTTATACATTTTCCGTATACATAAGAAACATTTTTTATGTACACATTTAATATTTTTCAAATGTTTATATGTGTAAAGGATAAAAAATAAAAAAACAGGGAAAAAGAAGGCAGTCGCCTCCAATGAGCTGGGTCGGCCATGTCAGGCGCTCGGTTCAGGCGAGGATACCCTACATCTCGCTATAAGCGGGACATAGGCGCGCCTCGCCCGACTACCGTATGAAGCAACCGGTTGTGTTTGGGTCGATCGAGTTCACATGCCAAATGAGATCGCTAGGCTTGATCGCAAGTATTTATGAGGCCGCTAGGCTTGACGAAAAGAGGTGGAACGGGGAACCTTGCCCCTTTTTTAGATATGGGAGAGATAAGTGGTAGGGATAGAGATTTAGGAACCAAGGAATCAAATCCTCAACTCAGAAAAAACAAATCAAATCCCAACAAACTTAGAATATATCATCTGAATTTTTATATTCTTTGTCCATCTGGCCCACTACACGGAAAATTCATGAAATTATATCACACTCGGACGTGAACTAATATGGTTTTGCTATTTCTCAGGTACCTGAAATTTTTGAACATGTCAATCACTTTTTCTTGTTCATCGTGACCTTGCTGAAGAAGTAACCCCACTATCTATCTTAGGGGAAAGTCGACCTCATTATCTATCTTAGGGGGAAGCGCCAACCCCAATATCTATCTTAGGGGTGGGGGTGCGGGGGGTCTCCAGAGTTGTTTTCTGGTACGGCAAGGCTTAGACGTACGGTCGGGGCTGCAGCCAGCATGGTGGTGGGAGAGGTCGAGAGGAGAGCAGGGCGGCGAGGCGACGATAGCCGCCAGCCGCAAGAGACGGAGGTAGGCGATTAGGCCTAGGTTTGCTAGCGGCTATGCAAGGAACAATATGGTGGAGGTTGAAGATGAATAATGCCTTGATTTATTTTCAGTCGTTGGATGCTAAGTTGACGGTCCATAGTTAAAGTGACCGACGTTAGGTGTTTTCTCAGGCATCTGCCTATAAGCGGCCCCGAATTAATATGCTCTGGTTTTAAACTGATACTAATCACATGATGGATATATGCGCTTTCCGCAAATGCAGAGTATGGTAATAATATAGTTAGTTGCTGGCTATATCATTTCTTACCATGTCATCTTATAGCCAATGTAATAGCCAACATGTATAGTAGTTAGTTATAAGGAATTACTTCTTTATTAACATATGGTCCACCTTCAACTCTTACAAAGCTTCTTGGAGCCCTGATGACCCACAAGTATACAGGATCAATCATAGTCCTTTCGATAAGTAAGAGTGTCAAATCCAATGAGGAGCGGAAGGAATTGACAAGTAGTTTTCAACAAAGTCTCACTGCAAGTGTTGTAAGATAGTTTGATAGCAAGATAAATTGTAACAAGGTAGCAAATGATAATTGTAAGTTGTAACAAGGTGCATCAAATGGCCCAATCCTTAATTATGCAAAGGACAAACCGGTGATATTTCTTATAGTGATTAAAACACTCTTGAGGACATACGAGAATATCATCAAGTTACTTTCACCGCGATTCATTGAGTTAACATTCATTACCATGATAAGTGTTGTAAGGGTGGACTGAAGCTAAGATATTGTCCTAACTTGAACAAATACCTACTTATGATTATACTCTCCATGTGTCAGGTCCCCGATTCCAAGTCACACCGATCTAGCCTGTAACACCTCATATAACATTGCGGCCTCACGCACGGTACTCCCTCGGGTGTCGCCTTACCATGGCCCGGGACCGTTTGCGCCTTTTGGCTCACGTATATGATAATGTCGCTAGCATCCATATGACAGAGAACCCGGGCCGACATGGCTAGTCGTGAACCCAAAGCGGCACTAACGTATGGGGACAGGCATACATGAATCAACATCGAACGTGTCGGTCAGCAGCGTGTAAATCCGGGCTGTAGCACTGGGCTAACAGGACTCCGGGAACCCGGGCTGTAGCAGGCTAGGCAGGACTCCGGATGTCACCGCGTGACATTTCCCCAAAGGGACAGACACAGGAACGATATGACTCACATGCCGGCCAGTCAAGTGTCCAGAGCAGTAGTGCTGGGCTAGCAGGACTCCGGTGAACCGGGCTGTAGCGGACTACTATGGCTCAAGGAGGCACTAGACTACATTTCCCCATAAGAGAGGCTGCTAAAGATAAACAACTAGATTGTCGGATCCCACACATACCAAGCATTTAAAACATACACACAATATGCTCGATATGTGCAAATACAACATGGCATCACAACAAAACTCTACAACTCAAGTACTTTATTTAAAGGGCTCCGGAGAGCCTTACATAACTTGTTCATACAGCTAGGGGTCACATGACCCGACACTCAAGTCATACAATCATACAAGCACATGCGGAAGCAAACTGTCTGGGTACAGACACTAGAAAGAAAGAAGGCTTGACGAAGCCTGTCTATCTACATAGGCCCTTCACAAGCCTAGATCACCACCTGGGTGGCGCGTCACTCGTCGTCATCGAGTTCTACGTAGAACCCGTCAGAAGGGGCGGTGTTGTCGTCTGAAAACAGTAATTAAAGCAACATGAGTACAAAGGTACTCAGCAAGTCTTACAACAGATCCTACTATACATGCTCATTCTCAAGGAGGTAGTGGGGTTATTGCAGCAAGCCAGCTTTGACTCTTGGCTAAGCTATCCTACGATACACCACTTCTGAAATAGTTTTCGCACACGAGTCCACTAATCACCATCTCAATACTCCACCGTGGATCCTCCCTCGTCATCCAACGAGAGGGCCATCCGCGGTACTCACACTTATCTTGAGGCTTTTAGTAGTATCCATTTACTTGTCTATGAACTGCATAAGCGACCAAGTAGTCCTTTACCGCGGACGCGGCTATTCGAATAGTTTCATACCCTGCAGGGGTGTACCTCGTCACACACGCTCTCACCACTTATCGTTGCTACACGACGTGTACTCGGCAACCTTCAAGCAGAAGCCCAACGTGGGTGTCGGCCACAGCCTACCTAAACACTCGAGTCTCTAGTCCAGGTTTATCGCCTATTCAGGTTCCATCCGCAGGGAGTCCGGCCAGGGTTTCCACTTACGGCCCCGAACGATGTGTGCAGGGTTCCCGGTCACCAAACGGGCGACTCGGTACACCGAGCCACGAGCCTACCGCATCACAGCCCACCCCTTGGTCAGCGCTGTCCACGGCCTCCAGCTTACTACAAACACCAGAAACTACGTGCAACTCCTGGACAGAGGACAAGGGTGATTAAGAAGCCGAGGGGGTCCATTGGTTTCGGGCCCAATGTGTGGTAGCAGCTGAATCTTAAATCACGCATACAGATCTCAGTTCTTAGGGACGGTCTCAATGAAACAACCCACCATGTACTCCTACATGGCCTCCCATCGATACCTTTACCAAATCGTGTTCAACACTTCACTCTCTTTACGACACACACACTTTCACTCTAGTTCATCACCCTGATGAGCCAGACCTGACACAACTCTAAGCATAGCAAGCATAGCATTGTAGGAACACAACATGGCTCAATCAACTCCTACACATGCTAGTGGGTTTCATCTAGTTACTGTGGCAATGACAGGTCATGCAAAGGAAAGTGGGTTCAACTACCGCAACACACAGCAGTTTGAATCGCGTTGTCTTAATGCAGTAAACGAGAGCAGAAGCGAGAAGATGGGTTTGTATCGAAATGATCAATGGGTTGCTTGCCTGACAGAGTGGTGGTGGGATACTGCCCTTCAGTTGGATACTCGTGAATATCCTCGGAGGCAGGACCTACCACAATGAACACATCGAAGCACAATCAACATCAAGCAAGTGCAACAATATGATGCATGCATGGGACATGGCAAAATGGATGTATTGGGCTAATGCAACTAAGGCCAGAAGGGTTTGGACTAATTTGAATCAAAGATTCAAATTCCAAGTTCATAAATGGCCCATATTAGTGCTTTATCTTGTTCTGTATAAAACAGTAGGTTAACTTCCTTAATCATGCATGAAACCAGTACAGATGGATAGAATGGATTTTTCTGATCATTTTTCATATATAAATCTTTTCATTTTGAGAAATAGATTATGTTCTATGATTTTTTGAATTTTGTGATAATTTCTGGAATTTCCAATATAAGAATAATTCCAGTAAAAGCTTTACTGCGTCAGCCTGACGTCAGTGTGACGTCAGCAGGTCAACGGGGTCGTCCAGGTCAATCCTGACGTGTGGGTCCCCTGTGTCAGTGTCACTGTTAGGTAATTAGTTAATTAGGATTAGTTTTAACTCTAACTCAGATTAGTTAGCAGGCGGGCCCCACTCGTCAGTGACCCTGGGGGGTTAAACCGTGGTCAAACCACGTTGACTCGCCGGCGTTTAGCCGCCGGCGACGTCCAGACGCGGCGGTGGAGTGCGGGATCCCCCTCCGGCGACCAAAAGGACGGCGGAGAGTACCTACGTGTAGCTGGGGGCGAGCCGCGTCGACTGGTGGTGGTAGTGGAGCTCGGGGTCGCCGGAATCGATGCCGGCGACGAACCGTGCGGCTGCCGGGGTACGGGCGTAGTCGGAACCGTAGCTAGAGAGCGCGGCGAGGAACGTGCGAGGGTGCTACGGGTTCCTGGCATTGCGGTGAAGCTAATGGCTACGGTGGTGCGGCCGTTAGATGGCCGGAGCCTCGTCGGCGACGAGCTCGTGCGGCGGCGCGTTCGGGTGAGCTTCGTGCGGTGGCTACAGCGCTCGAGAGAGAGAGGAGAGGATGGAAGGGTGGCCATGCTCACGGCAGTTGCGACGGAGCAGACGGCGAGGTCAGAGACGAGCTGTAGCAGTGGCGACGGCGGAGGGGATCTCCGACGGTGAGCGGCGAAGGCGAGGTCGGTGACGGAGCTTCGGGGCAAACGAGCGCTCGGGGCTCGGCTTGCTCGAAGGAGTGGGCGACGGCGGTGCTGTAGGACACGTTAGTACGGCGCGAGGTCGACGGTGGCCGCGGTTACTCCGGTGAGGTGGCTGCGGCGGCGTCGGCCATGGTGGGGAGAAGGCGAGGGAGAGGCGATGGGGGAGAATGGCAATGTCCAGGGGCTCGGGGCGCGTCGAGAGAGGTCGGCCAGGTCATCCGCGGTGAGGGCGGCAAGCTGCTGGCGCCGTGGCGAGCTCACGCTCGCCGGCGTCAGCTCTCTGCCTGCTCTGGCGAGAGCAGGCAGCTGACTGGCGCGGGCCAGCACAGTGCTAGGCCGCCAGGTGGGCTGCCAGGTAAGTTTTCTGCCTTCTGTTCTTTTCTCTTTTTTATTTATTTCTGTACTGTGTTTTGAAATAGTAAAAATACTATTTCATTTGGAAAAATCCTGGAAATATTCTGAGGCACCTTTGAGATTATTCCCAACAGCCTAAAAATACTTCCAAGATTATTTGGGCATTTGAAAATATTTATAGCATTTAAAATGCCCAAATGCAAATACTTATGGCTTGTGCAAAAATCCAAGATGGCCTCCAAAAATATGAAACCATTTTTGGCAGGGGTTTTAACCAAGACCAAAGGTGGTGAACATTTATGGAGGGCATTTCAGGTTCATTGGAAAGAATTTTAGTAAACCCTAGTTGTTCCAGGGGGGGTGCTGGGGGTTTTCTGGCATCCCCATTTCAGGTTTCTGTGAAATGTAGACATGATGCAACACTCTAATGCATGAACTAACTAGGATGTGACACCATGCAAGCATTCACAACTATAAGAGAAGTAATTAAGATAAATCTAACCATAACACTAAATAGTTGGATTCAAAATAGTCCCTTACGAAATAATTCACAAACTAGGGTTTGTGTATCTATCATTCCCGCAAGCCATCATCTACAAACTAATTCCACGATGCCTTCTCCTAGGCCCAAAGATGATGAAGTATCATTTAGTCGACGTTCGCATACAGCCACTAGGGGAAGAACAACACAACATAATATCAAAACAATGAACGGGAATAGATAGCACATGATTACTAGTAACAAGACTTCTCTCATGTCCTCAAGAACTAATGGAACTACTCACAACTCATCATATTGATCATGATTAGTGGGTATAAATATATATTTAACAATCTAAACATAACAATCTTCCACCAGTTAAGCCAAGAAGCATCGACTATAAGATATAATCAACACTACTAGCACCCCAAGATACCAATCTGAGGTTTCATACAAAGATTGAACACAAGGAATGAACTAGGGTTTGGAGATGACATGGTGCTGGTGAAGATGCTAATGAAGATGATGATCCCCATGATGAACGGAGTGTTGGTGATGATGAAGGCTTCGATATCCCCCTCTCCGAGGGAAGTTTCCCCAGCGGAGTCACTCCGCCAGAGAGCAAAAGTGCTTCGCCCAAGTTCCACCTCGCAGACGCTGGCGGAAAATCTCGAAACACATTTGTGAATTTTTTTCAGGGTAAATGAGATTTTATGGCCAAAGGGCATCGGGAGGCGAGGCACCAGGGGCCCGCATGGGCAGGGGCACGGCCAGGGGGTAGGTCGTGCCACCTGCCCGTGTGGCTAACTAGTGGGCACCCTCTTGTATTTATTTGCTCCAATATTCATCATATATTCTAAACTAATTCTCCAAAAATCCACGCCTCGTTTTGAGCTCCGAAGAATTGCCTACTTTTTGTTGCTATTTTAGGTCCAGAATTCCAGCTGCCGGTAATCCCCCTCTTTTGATATAACTTGCATTGTAAGAGGGAAAAAAACATTAGAATTGCACCATAATATGAAATATATCATTGAATATAATAATTTATAGTAAGAAATAATGATGAAAAATGGACGTATCAAGCCCGTGCTACACCCGGCTATAAATTTCTCGAAACAGGCTTTCGCCCCGCTTTATATATAAAGCAAACATCGAACCAAGTACACGGCCGAACGATACAAGATGGTGAGGTAGTCCTCAAACAATGTCGATCCCAAGGTAACCGGATCATGCAGAACTACGCTACCGAATTTACAACCTGGTTCTTTTGTCTCTCCTCTTCTCTGTCTTCCAACTAAGCAAAAACATAATATTTCAATCCTTATAGCCCGCTTGCATCACCTTATTATACTTTCTTTTATCGCGACGACCCCCACCCCCTTGCATCAATATTAGTGATATACGTACGCGCCCTTTACACATGTGGGACTCCTTGAATAATTTATCGTGCCCGCACTTCAGTCCATCCGTGAGGACCAATGGAACGTGGCACATGAAAGTTTAACTCGGTGAACTGAGCATTGTTCAAATGATTAGGTCCCTTGTGGTGGAACCAATCCATCATGATTCAAGTCCCAGCGTGCACCGGTGCTTGCATTTTTCTAGATTTGTTTCAGACTTTTCGACGATGTCCGTTCAATGGGAGGAGACGTTTACATCGACTACAAGATGTTGTGGTGACTTCGTCAATCTCAACTTGTTGTGCAGGCTTAGTATCTCGAAGATGCTTATAGAGGTAGGGTATGCATCTCAATCCTGCCCTCAAAAATCACCAGAAAAAATTACTACCAAGCGCACTAGTTAGGCCTAGCCCAGAAAATAGCAACTTGTAGCCATTTTATTGCATCCCGCTGCACTACCTCCAGCAAAAATTAGCGTATTTGAAGTTGAGCCTATCCTCCATTTGCATCCTAGATTCGCCACTACATGTATGCATTTATAGAGTTGAGTGTATGTGCATGCATGTGAGCAATTTTAATTGTATAGTGTTCGAAAAAGTTTAATCCGAATGTTGGGTTATTTATTCATTGGCCACTTTACTTCTGATATGTGATGCGAAAGTCGTGCTTGTTGCTTAATTAGAATATGGACCAACCACAACGGCAATTGATACACCCTACTTTCCGGTGAGTCTGAGGGGCCCAAATACCTCTGTTTTTCGCTTTGATGAACCCTAGGGCTTCAGTGTTGTGGTGGTAGGGTCGCTCGGTGGTGGCGAGTCACTGGTGTCATTGTCAGCGTGGAATAAGATCCTCCCGCCTCGTCTTCATTTTGCTGATGTTTCTTTGTATCACCAGGACGCATGTGGATGATGGTGAGTCTCTAGGTCCATGTTTTTTTCTGCACGTTTCTCTCGGGCATGCTATCCTGTGAAGCGGACAATGTGGCTGGATGTCTTGGTTCTTCGGCTCCAGTTTCGACCGACCATGGTTGGCCAGCCTCGGCCTCATCGGAGAGTGTGTGAGGCTTGTATTTATCGACTCCGCCTGGACATAACTGCTCGTTCTACCTGCTCTCTCTGACATTTTCTTCTCTAGGCAGTGATTCCGGCGGCCACCGGTGTTTTCTGGTCTATATCAATGACTTCCCGGCCGTCACTTCTACAATCTCCTAAATTTAAACAAGTTTGCTCGTTTAGGCGGCGGAGGCCCGGGCAGCAATAGGCTTTCCTAACGGCGTGCCGTCAGTGGATGCAGGACAAAGAAGACTTCGGCACCCCTAAAAATTCAGATGTATTTTTTAATTTTTGTAAGAGGTGGTTTTCCATGGTTTGTGTTATTTAATATATGGCCTTTGACCCTTTAAAAAAAACTGGTTAGCTAGTGGCAAAATGAGCCAACCAGTAATGTAAAACCATATAAAACTGATGACTTCTGCTTAAAAGTACTTCCTCTGTTCCTAAATATAAGTCTTTTTAGATATTTCAAATGGACTATCACATATGGATGTATGTAGACATATTTTAGAGTGTAGATCCATTCATTTTCCTCTGTATTTAGTCACTTGTTGAAATCTTTAGAAAGACCTATATTTAGGAACGGAGGGAGTATACATGATTGGTGACTTTTACACTTGACCAAATGCGTGTGTGCAGGAACATTTTTCGCTTCCCAAGCTGATGCCCGAACTGACGGGCAATTCGTGGCCTACCACGGGATGTGCGTCGATCGATTCGGTGGTCGTCATGTTACGGCCGGTCTCCTTCGTGGCTATTCATACAAGTCTTGAAGAAGCATGGAACTGGTGCAACTGTCCAAGTTGGTCGACGACGTCACGAATACTAATCACGCCTGTGCTCTGAAAAGACCTTACCTTGGATGACAGATCAACGAGTTGACAAGAGAGAAACATAGCCTGAGTTTCAAGTTAGATGTATGTGTCAAACAAGGAACCGCCGAGAGGAGATGATCACAAGAATTAGCTTTGTTTCGGTATACCCACTTCTAAAGTTCACAACTTTTGATGCAATCTGATGGTGGATTTTTTTTTATGTTGGAAATTATACCTGGCCATGAGCAACCCGGCCCGGATGGCCCGACCCACCCCAGCCTGGTCTTGCCCGTGAGCCGGGCCTGGGCCTGGAAATTGAGCCTGAAGGTCAGGTCAGGTTGGGCCAGGCCTGGGCCCCTCATATTTGCAATTTACTGAAGAGGCCCGGCCCGAGGCCCGAGGCTCGGTGGGCTTTTACATTGACGGGCCGGTCTTGGTCTGGATTTTAGGCCCGATGGCCGGGCCTAGGTTTTCTTCATCGGGCTTTGTCAGGCCCGGCCCGACCCGAGGGATGCCCAGGTATAGTGGAAATTAAAACCTAGTTTTTTTAATACAACACATACGCAAACTTTTTTGAACTTAGTATTTCTTTAGTTAATGAAGTGTAGTATAGTCATTTCCACATTACATAGGTGGCCCGTGTTTTTTTTTCTCGAATACGCACAAGCATGCGGATCATCATTAAAGAAGAAGGGGAAAGACTCCCCAAAGTCATATTTACATGAATTATTCACATGCTGGATTTCTGACACCACCCACACACTCACGGCTCACTACCTCCTATGTTTCCTCCTCCCACCCGGCTACCTCTACCCCATCAAGCTCTCCTCCAGCGCCCTTCTTGAACGGCCCCGCCTTATCCCACAACGTGGCCTCCTCCATAATTCTCTGCCGTACTCTCGAGAGGGAGGGCGTAGCTCCGTTGAACACAATGCCGTTCATATGTCTCCAGATCATCCACATTACCAAAAGGCACTTGGCTCTCCTCGCTTTCTTGTTGTGCCCAGCAGACTCTTGTCTGAGACACCAAGCCCTTAGCTCCTCGCCAACTAGTGGCTCCAATCCCGGACTACCGGTGACCAGCCCCAACCAATGACAGATTTGTCTCGTAAACACACACCCGAGCATGAGGTGCTCGATGGTTTCCTCCTCCTGGTCGAAAAGGGGGCAGGCACTTTGATGAGGTAGCCCTCGTCTAGCCAACCGATCCGAGGTCCAGCACCTGTTTTTTAAAGCTAACCACGTGAAGAAGCGACAACGAAGAGGTGCCCGGGAGCTCCAAGTAAACTCGGCCTCCGGCGAAACCTGAAGACCCGAGAACCTCGCCGCATAGGCCGATCGTGCCGAGAACTGGCCGTTGCTCTCCCAACTCCACCGCACCGTGTCGTCAACTGTAACATCCCAAATTTTCAATTTCGAATGTTATACATTAGATCATCATTGCATATCATATTTTATTTCATTTTGGTTTGATCCTAGAAATTCTACGCAACTCAAGGACCCACGGAGAGAGTTGGGGATTTCATTATTTTCATATTCGAGTTTCTCTCGAATTTTGAAAAAAGGGATCGTTTGATTTTAATTATTTTCTCTTTGAATATTTCTTTCATAAAAATAAAAGAGAGAGGATAAAATGACTTCCTAAAAATAAAAAAATCGGATATTTAATGTTAAAATCAAATAAGATTTTTATTCGGATTTTATCGCTATTTTATTTGAATTAGGAAAAATATGCGTTTTTCAAAATTGCATTAGAGGCCCAAATAAATGTTCACCTTGTCCGGCCTATTTTTAGAGGATGGGGAAAACTTATTTCGGGATTTTTGTAGTCCGTTTAGTACTTCTTTTCTTTCTTTTTCTGCATGTCAGAATTATATAAAAAACAGAGAAACCGACTCCGGGCCGTACCCGAGCGGGACTCCGCCTGGGGGCTTTATAAGCCGCCGCCCCGAGCGGCTCCAAGGCCCAGCCGCCGCCAGCCCACCCGCGCCCGACGCCCAAACCCTAACCCTAGCCGCCACTGCGCCGCACCGCCACACCGCCGCCAGACCCGCCGCCGCCGCCTCGCCGGAGGTAGCCGCCACCGCCGCCTCGGTTTTTGCGAGAAAACCGATCGGTTTTTTAACCCTAGATGCATTTTTTTTATTTTAGAACGGTTTTTTTAAACCCTAGATCTGTTTTTTTTTGTTTTGGTTCGGTTTTTTTTCAGTTTAGTTATTTAGCGAATGTCCATTCGTACGTTCGCTTTAACGAACGGTTTTCACCGTTTAGCCGCAGACAGCGAACGTTCGTTCGTTAGCCTGTTCGTCAGTTTTTCTTTTTCTCGGATTTTCCGCGATTATTTTCGATCGCGATTTCTGATCCGATTTTCGTTTTAGTTTATCTTTTCGCTCGTTTATGGGAATCAGGCGATTCAAGCGCCTAGAGTTTCGTCTCAAGCCCTCTTCCTGTTTAACCAACTTAAACAAGGTTTTGCTACTGTAAAATTTGACTTTAGTCTAGATTAGTAAACGAAGCTTGTTTCTTCCGCCGTTTGAGTTTTGTTGCTTCGTTTGATTTGATTCTTTTTGCAACCGGAGTTCTTAAGTTGAACTTTCTGGTTAGATCTCTTATTTGAGTTTTACCCGTGCCCTTGCTTGATTGCTTATTGTATGCTTATTTGTTTGCGATAGAGTACCCAGAGTGTGAAGCGTGCTACTACGAGTCTCTAGGTTTCGCGGATCATCAGCAAGGCAAGTAACACTTTGATCATACCTCTTTACTACCCAGTTTTATTGCATTAGATCAATTCTCAAACAATTGCATGGTTAGGATCTGATTTAAACTATGGGTTTGGGAAGTAGATGAGGTAGTACCTATTCACCTGTTTATTGTCAAACCTATGGGAGTTACTTCTACGTTGCTTATACTGCTATGCTATGCTCGTAGACGTGGATTGGGTTTGAGTGTATTCATGACAGTTGTGAGTATTGTTAATTAATGGTTAACTTAAGGTGAAAACTTTAATACACATCTGGGTGGATTGAGGCACCCGGGGAATCTAGTGATTGCCTGTATTTTTGGAAATCCCGGGGTACCGTGTGATTCTCCTATGGACTGCCACCCAGGCTCAAAGGGATCATGAGATTATTCATGCTAGAAACTTCTGTGTGCAGCCACAAGCCATTATGGGCTCTGGCATAGTTGAGTATGTTGTGTGACCTCTTTCAGTGGTAGACTAGCAGATGTAGGGGATGTAGGTGGTACGGTCTAATCATCGAAAGAGTTAATGCTTCTGAAAGATTGTGTCTCGGTCATCCGTTTCTCAAACACCATGTAGTGCGAGAAATCCAACGGAGGAGATCGAATCTTGTGGGGAAAAGTGCGCAAACCTTTGCAGAGTGTACAAACTAATCATGGTTAGCCGTGTCCCCGGTTATGGACATCTTGAGTATCTAGTTCTTGGATTATCATGTGGATCTCATCACTCTTAGTTATAATATTTTGTTGGGTTAGTAATTACCTTTTAATTGGGATTGAGATGGGGTTTACCATTCTCAATGTTTAACAACCACCATGATAGTTAAATAAAGTTTATTCCTTTGTTGTAGGGAAAAATTGGCTTTTCGCAAAACATATTAACCATACAGCCTGCACCAGCCATATATGCATGTAGTGATAGCATTATTCTGTTCATTACTCTCTTGTGTTACATTGCCAGCATATTCCATGTGCTGACCCGTTTTCGGGCTGCAACGTATCATGTTGCAGACTTTTCAGACGACGAGTAAGGAGCCTTAGGTCGTGGTCTTTCACTCAGTGATGTCGTTGGAGTTGATGGACCCACTTTATCTTCCAAGCCTTCCGTTGTTATCGTATTAGATGGCCTTAAGCCATATTTACTGTAATAAGTTCTCTTTTGAGACATTCGATGTAATAAGTGTGTGATTGCTACTCTGTTATAAATCCTTCAAGTACTGTGTGTGTCAGCATTACCGATCCAGGGATGACACTGATGCACAGCGATCAGACTGTTCGAGGTCTGGTCGCTACAAGATGGTACCAGAGCACACGCCGACTGTAGGACACGATTGATGTCTACTACGCAACCTTCTTCTTGTAGACATTGTTGGGCCTCCAAGTGCAGAGGTTTGTACGACAGTAGCAAATTTCCCTCAAGTGGATGACCTAAGGTTTATCAATCCGTGGGAGGTGTAGGATGAAGATGGTCTCTCTCAAGAAACCCTGCAACCAAATAACAAAGAGACTCTTGTGTCCCCTACACACCCAATACAATGGTAAATTGTATAGGTGCACTAGTTCGGCGAAGAGATGGTGATACAAGTGCAATATGGATGGTAGATATAGGTTTTTGCAATCTGAAAATATAAAAACAGCAAGGTAACTAATGATAAAAGTGAGCACAAACAGTATTGCAATGCATTGAAACAAGGCCTAGGGTTCATACTTTCACTAGTGCAAGTTCTCTCAACAATAATAACATAATTGGATCATATAACTATCCCTCAACATGCAACAAAGAGTCACTCCAAAGTCACTAATAGTGGAGAACAAACGAAGAGATTATGGTAGGGTACGAAACCACCTCAAAGTTATTCTTTCCAATCAATCCGTTGGGCTATTCCTACAAGTGTCACAAACAGCCCTAAAGTTCGTAGTAAAATAACACCTTAAGACACACATCAACCAAAACCCTAATGTCACCTAGATACTCCAATGTCACCTCAAGTATCCGTGGGTATGATTATACGATATGCATCACACAATCTCAACTTCATCTATTCAACCAACACATAGAACCTCAAAGAGTGCCCCAAAGTTTCTACCGGAGAGTCAAGACGAAAACGTGTGCCAACCCCTATGCATAAGTTCACAAGGTCATTGAACCCGCAAGTTGATCACCAAAACATACATCAAGTAGATCACGTGAATATCCCATTGTCACCATAGATAAGCACATGCAAGACATACATCAAGTGTTCTCAAATCCTTAAAGACTCAATCCGATAAGATAACTTCAAAGGGAAAACTCAATCCATTACAAGAGAGTAGAGGGGGAGAAACATCATAAGATCCAAGTATAATAGAGAAGCTCGCGATACATCAAGATCGTGCCATATCAAGAACACGAGAGAGAGAGAGAGAGAGAGACAGAGATCAAACACATAGCTACTGGTACATACCCTCAGCCCCGAGGGTGAACTACTCCATCCTCGTCATGGAGAGCGTCGGGATGATGAAGATGGCCACCAGTTAGGGATCCCCCCTCTGGCAGGGTGCCGGAATAGGATCCCGATTGGTTTTTGGTGGCTACAGAGGCTTGCGGCGGCGGAACTCCCGATCTATTATGTTCCCCGAAGGTTTTAGGGTATATGGGCATATATAGGTGAAAGAAGTACGTCAGGAGAGCCACGAGGAGCCCACGAGGGTGGAGGGCGCGCCCAGGGGGTGGGTGCGCCCCCCTGCCTCGTGCCTCCCTCGTTGCTTTCCTGACGTGCACTCCAAGTCCCCCGGATTGCTTTCTTTCCAAAAATAACTTCTCCAGAAGGTTTCATTCCGTTACGACTCCGTTTGATATTCCTTTTCTTCGAAACACTGAAACAAGGGAAAAAACAGGAACTGGCACTGGGCTCTGGGTTAATAGGTTAGTCCCAAAAGTAATATAAAAGTGCATAGTAAAGCCCATAAAACATCCAAGATGGATAATATAATAGCATGGAACAATCAAAAATTATAGATACGTTGGAGACGTATCAGCATCCCCAAGCTTAATTCCTACTCGTCCTCGAGTAGGTAAATGATAAAAACAAATTTTTTGATGTGGAATGCTACTTGGCATAATTTCAATGTAATTCTTCTTAATTGTGGTATGAATATTCAGATCCAAAAGATTCAAGATAAAAGTTCATATTGACATAAAAGTAATAATACTTCAAGCATACTAACTAAGCAATTATGTCCTCTCAAAATAACATGGACAAAGAAAGTTCATCCCTACAAAATCATATAGCTTAGTCATGCTCCATTTTCGTCACACAAGAATGCTCTCATCATGCACAACCCCGATGACAAGCCAAGCAATTGTTTCATACTTTAGTAATCTCAAACTTTTTCAACCTTCACGCAATACATGAGCGTGAGCCATGGATATAGCACTATGGGTGGAATAGAATATAATGATGGGGGTTATGTGGAGAAGACAAAAAAGGAGAAAGTCTCACATCAACACGGCTAATCAATGAGCTATGGAGATGCCCATCGATTGATGTTAATGCAAGGAGTAGGGATTGCCATGCAACGGATGCACTAGAGCTATAAATATATGAAATCTCAACAAAAGAAACTAAGTGGGTGTGCATCCAACTTGCTTGCTCATGAAGACCTAGGGCACTTGAGGAGGCCCATTGTTGGAATATACAAGCCAAGTTCTATAATGAAAAATTCCCACTAGTATATGAAAGTGACAAAACAAGAGACTCTCTATCATGAAGATTATGGTGCTACTTTGAAGCACAAGTGTGGTAAAAAAATAGTAACAATGTCCCTTCCCTCTTTTTCTCTCATTTTTTTGGGCCTTCTCTTTTTTTATGGCCTTTCTCTTTTTTTTTATTCCTCACTTGGGACAATGCTCTAGAAAATGATGATCATCACACTTCTATTTATTTACATCTCAATGATTACAACTCGATACTAGAACAAAGTATGACTCTATATGAATGCCTCCGGCGGTGTACCGGGATATGCAATGTATCAAGAGTGACATGTATGAAAGAATTATGAACGGTGGCTTTGCCACAAATACTATGTCAACTACATGATCATGCAAAGCAATATGACAATGATGAACGTGTCATGATAAACGGAACGGTGGAAAGTTGCATGGCAATATATCTCGGAATGGCTATGGAAATGCCATAATAGGTAGGTATGGTGGCTGTTTTGAGGAAGATATAAGGAGGTTTATGTGTGAAAGAGCGTATCATATCACAGGGTTTGGATGCACCGGCGAAGTTTGCACCAACTCTCAATGTGAGAAAGGGCAATGCACGGTACCGAAGAGGCTAGCAATGATGGAAAGGTGAGAGTGCGTATAATCCATGGACTCAACATTAGTCATAAAGAACTCACATACTTATTGCAAAAATCTACAAGTCATCAAAAACCAAGCACTACGCGCATGCTCCTAGGGGGATAGATTGGTAGGAAAAGACCATCGCTCGTCCCCGACCGCCACTCATAAGGAGGACAATCAAAGAACACCTCATGTTTCAAATTTGTTACATAATGTTTACCATACGTGCATGCTACGGGACTTGCAAACTTCAACATGAGTATTTCTTAAATTCACAACTACTCAACTAGCACAACTTTAATATCACTACCTCCATGTCTCAAAACAATCATCAAGCATCAAACTTCTCTTAGTATTCAAAACACTCATAAGAAAGTTTTTACTATTCTTGAATACCTAGCATATTGGGATTTTTTAAAGCAAATTACCATGCTATTTAAGACTCTCAAAATAATCTAAGTGAAGCATGAGAGATCAATAGTTTCTATAAAACAAATCCACCACTGTGCTCTAAAAGATATAAGTGAAGCACTAGAGCAAACGACAGACTACCCCGAAAGATATAAGTGAAGATCAATGAGTAGTTGTATAATTATGTAACTATGTGAAGACTCTCTAACATTTAAGAATTTAAGATCTTGGTATTTTATTCAAACAGCAATCAAGGCTAAAAGAAAATAAAATGACGCTCCAAGCAAAACACATACCATGTGGCGAATAAAAATATAGCTCCAAGTAAAGTTACCGATGAACGAAGACGAAAGAGGGGATGCCTTCTGGGGCATCCCCAAGCTTAGGCTCTTGGTTATCCTTGAATATTACCTTGGGGTGCCTTGGGCATCCCCAAGCTTAGGCTCTTGCCACTCCTTATTCCGTAGTCCATCGAATCTTTACCCAAAACTTTAAAACTTCACAACACAAAACTTAACAGAAAATCTCGTGAGCTCCGTTAGCGAAAGAAAACAAAACACCACTTCCAGGTACTGTAATGAACTCATTCTTTATTTATATTGGTGTTAAACCTACTGTATTACAACTTCTCTATGGTTTATAAACTATTTTACTAGCCATAGATTCATCAAAATAAGCAAGCAACACAATGAAAACAGAATCTGTCAAAAACAGAACAGTCTGTAGTAATCTGTATCAAACGAAAACTTCTGTAACTCCAAAAATTCTAAAATAAATTTTTGGACCTGAGGAATTTGTCTAGTAATCATCCGCAAAAAGAATCAACTAAATAGAACTCTCCAGTAAAAAGTTGAAGCTAATCTCGTGAGCGCTAAAGTTTCTGTTTTTTACAGCATGATCATAAAGACTTCACCCAAGTCTTCCCAAAGGTTCTACTTGGCACAAACACTAATTAAAACACAAAACCACATCTAACCAGAGGCTGGATGAATTATTTATTCCTAAACACAACCAAAAAGCAAGAAACTAAAATAAAATTGGGTTGCCTCCCAACAAGCGCTATCGTTTAACGCCCCTAGCTAAGCATGATGATTTCAATGATGCTCACATAAAAGATAAGAATTGAAACATAAAAAGAGCATCATGAAGAATATGACTAGCACATTTAAGTCTAACCCACTTCCTATACATAGGGATTTTGTGATCAAACAATTCATTGGAGCAAGAATCAACTAGCGTAGGAAGGCAAAACAAGCATAACTTCAAGATTTTAAGCACATAGAGAGGAAACTTGATACTATTGCAATTCCTACAAGCATACATTCCTCCCTCATAATAATTTTCAGTAGCATCATGAATGACTTCAACAATATAACCAGCACCTAAAGCATTCTTTTCATGATCTACTTGCATATAAATTTTACTACTCTCCACATAAGCAAAATTCTTCTCTTTCGGAATAGTGGGAGTATCATAAGAGACTCGAATACTATAAATTGTTTCCACAATAAAAGAGTAATGTTCAGAAAAAGGGTAATCATAATCATGACAAGTTTTATAAATATAATCATCACTACTTGTTGAGGATATAGACCTTAGAGTCACCCGCCAGGAGGGGCTGGATTACTCATATGGTCATTGCCAGAAGCCCGGTGCCAATCTTGAAGACGGTGGGCCAAAGATGGGCCTAAGACCCGGATATGGCTTAAGGCCCGTAGTTACAATCATTGTTATGGTAGAACTTGTAGTGTAAGGCAAGAATAGTTGAGAGTCCGAGCCGGACACTCTTATGAGCCGGCCGGGACTCTGAGAGCTGCTGGGCGTCAGCCTCCCTATATAAAGGGACGACCCGGCAGCGGTTTAGGGACAAGAACAATCTCATCGAGAGCCGGGTATAGCAGTTTAGCTCCCTGGTGATCGTAACCCTAATCAATACACCTCAAACTGGACGTAGGCTTTTACCTTCACCGTAAGGGGCCGAACCAGTATAAACCCTCGTATTCCTTGTCCCGTTTAACCCCTTTAAGCTTCCTAGCTGTGATGGCTCCGCGACTAAGTCCTAGCTCGAGGACATCTGCCGTGACAATTCCATGACAGTTGGCGCCCAGGTAGGACTTAGTCGCGGAGGGCTCAAGGGATACGCTGTGGGCCGGATGACCAAGAGTCATCGCGGCAAGCTCTACATCGACGATGCAAACTGGGGCCCCGACGCCGGCTCAATTGAGTACGGGTACCGGGTCCCCTTCGGCGGAATTCATGTTTTCATTGGCAAGATTGGTGAGCCGGGCCCTGAGCCGGATCTCTGCGCCGATCTCATCGAGACGGCTCAGCGTGCACAACCCGCCCGGGCCCGGCCTGCCTTAAGGTGCGCGTTTGTGGGATGTATCCATGGAGGGCCCTCTGATCTATCTGGGTCTGGTGATGAGGCGGCCGCCGGCTCTGATGGCGAGTCGGCCACCGATGAGTCAAACTCGTTGTATCAACTTCAAGATGGTAGGCTCATGGGTTTTTCCGATGGTGACAGTATTCCGGACCCGTTTGAGCCGCCAAGTCAGGTTGGAGTCTTTATGGCTGGCGCGCAGCCTGTTCAGAACCCCGCTGCTGGAGCAGGAAACCCGGTGCCTTCTCCGGCTCAGGTGCTGATGGACCTCAAGGACAAGATGACGGCCCTGTTAACCGCCACGGTTGACCCGGCGGATCAAGCTCAGCATGATGCGGAGGTGGCACAGTTAAAATTGGATCTAGTGAAAGCTAAGGAGGAGCTTGCAGCGGAAGGGATCAGGATGGCTGCAGAGAGGGCGGCTCTCGATGCCCAAACTCAGCTGATCCAGGCGCAGTCCTTCCAACTCACGATGGATCAGAACGCGTCCAATGAGGTCATGAGAAGGAGGCATCAAAAGACCCAATCTCGACTCCCTCCGGTTTATGATCCACGCAACCTCTTCAACACGCCAGGTGCAGGGTCTTGTAACCCGCCAGGGGTCATAGTGCCCGGGTCTGGAGCCCCTATTCAGCCACGGGTGATGGGGCCTCCCCAGGTGCCCCCTGCCCCGCCTCAGTACGTGCCAATACCCCCGGGTCATTATAATAACCCGCTGGAGAACATGGTCGCTACGGCAGCACGGCTGGCGGCTCTCCCAGTTGACGGCGACTCTCCGACGGCTATTGAAACCCGCCGGGTCAGGGAACTCCTTCAGACAGCACTGGCGCAGCAAGAGGCATACTCCTACAGCCGGGACAGGATCCACTCGACCCCTCGTCCAGGCCAGAGCCCGAGTTACAGCCGGCACATGGTCTCAGCAACCGGCTCAAGTAACGTCCGACGCCATGACCCGCCCCTTGGCCACGGCCTGGCTCATAATGGAGCCTTTCACGCAGCAGACCAGGACAGAGCGCGGCAAGAGGCGGAGCAAGTGCCTCAATTGACGGCTTACCAGACCCCCGGCTTATCCGACGACTTCCGTCGACGTGGGTATCCCCACCAGGACTGGGGGTGTCCCTTGTTTAGTACCAGCTATCCGCAATGAGCGTCTACCCAAGGACTTCAAAGGCCCTAGGAAGGTGCCTAATTACACAGCAGATTTACAGCCTGCAGCCTGGATCAAGAGTTATGAGATGGCTATGGAGCTGCTGGAGGTCAGTGAGGCGGCCATGGCTAAGTATTTCACCATGATGTTAGATGGGACTGCTCGCACTTGGTTGAAAGGGCTACCACCGAATTCCATTGGGTCTTGGGCTGAGCTGAAAGCCCGGTTCATCCAAAACTTCAAAGATACCTGTAGGCAGTCTATGTCAATTGTGGATTTGACTAACTGTAAGCAGCAGGAGGGTGAGTCTACGACACATTGGGTTCGCCGGGTTAAGGAGATCATACACTCGTCAGACAAGATGGATGCCGGCTCAGCGGTTTTAATGCTGGAGCAGAATTGTCGTTTTGTGCCCCTGAAGATGAAACTCGGGCGGCTTAAGCGCGACTGCAGTGATATGGGTACACTAATGGCGGCTCTTGTCAAGTACGCCGATTCTGATGGTACCAAGGATCCCCCTTCAGATGATGAAAGGACAGGGAAGGGAAAGAAGAACGGCAATGGCAAGGGTACTCAGTTTAACCCGGGGAACCAAGGAGGAGGCAAGCGCAAGGCCGATGGCAGCCTAGAGTTTGTAGCCAACGCCAGCTCACAAGGTAATAAACCAGCGACGCAAGGGGAGGCCCCCTCCCCGAGGCGGCGGGTCAGGTCCGACGCTGGAGCAGCTGTTGAATGAACCTTGTCCAAGGCATAGCTCTAGAGAGAAGCCAGCGACTCATCTGTGGAAGGATTGTGCAATCCTGAAGGCCTTTAAGAATTACAATGGCCCGGGCGGCGGCTCAGGCGCCGGCGGCTTTCATGGCCCGGGCGGCGGCTCAAATTCCGGTCCTCAGAACGGTCAAGGGGGCTTTAATCAGCATTCTGGCTAGGGTCATCAACAGCAGTAGGGGGGTTATCAGACCAATCCAAAGCAGCTTAGCGGTGGACAGTATCATGTGTTTACCACCAGTCTGTGTAAGCGACATCAGAAGCTTCATAAGAGGGCAGTGAATGCTGTTGAGCCGGCGGTCCCACGCTACTTGCGGTGGCCTGAGCAGCCTATAGTGTGGAGTAGGGAGGATCACCCTCCCCGGGTGGATAACCCGGGCCACTTGGCCTTAGTGGTGGCTCCTCAAGTGGGAGGATATAAGTTCACAAAGGTGCTCATGGATGGAGGCAGCAGCATCAACATCCTCTATTATGAGACTTTTCGCCGTATGGGGTTGGTTGATAAGAACCTCAGCCAGTCAAACACTATCTTCCATGGTGTGGTACCTGGTAAGTCGGCGTATCCAGTCGGCAAGATCGAATTGGAAGTGGCCTTTGGAGATGAGAACAACTACAGGGTGGAGAAATTGACCTTTGAAGTGGTCAAGATAAGAAGCCCGTACCATGCTATATTTGGGCGGCCGGCTTACGCCAAGTTCATGACTCGGCCGTGTTATGTGTACTTACAGCTCAAGATGCCGGGTCACAACGGGACCATTACGGTTCACGGCAGCCGGAAAGTGGCCCTGGAGTGTGAGGAAGGCAATGCAGCTTATGCAGAATATGTTTGTGCAACAGAGGAGTTGAAGTTTTACAAGGACAATGTTGACCCAACTGATATGACCTCTCTGAAAAAGCCGACTACGGAGCATGAGACGGCAATGAAATTTAAGTCAGCTGATGAGACTAAACTTGTTGATTTCGTTCCAGGAGACTCATCTCAGCAATTTAGCATCAGTGCCAATCTGGATCCAAAATAGGAAAGCGCGCTCATCGAGTTCATCCGTGAGAATAGGGACATCTTCGCATGGAAACCTTCTGACATGCCAGGTGTACCTAGAGAACTCGCTGAGCATACTCTCAATGTTGATTCGAAATTTAAGCCGGTCAGGCAGTTCCTTCGGCGGTTTAATGAAGAGAGGCGGAAAGCTATTGGTGAAGAGGTGGCCCGGCTCTTGGCGGCCGGGTTTATCGTTGAAGTCTTTCACCCAGAGTGGTTGGCTAACCCGGTGCTCGTACTCAAGAAGAACGGCACCTGGCGGATGTGTGTGGACTACACGGACTTAAACAAGGCGTGTCCGGCTGATCCTTTTGCCCTCCCCCGTATTGATCAAATCATTGATGCTACGGCAGGTTGTGCGCGCTTAAGTTTCTTGGATGCTTATTCCGGATATCATCAGATTAAGATGGCAGTTAAGGACCAGGAGAAGACGGCGTTCATCACTCCCTTTGGAGCCTTCTGCTATGTGTCTATGCCCTTTGGACTCAAGTGTGCACAGGCGACTTACCAGCGTTGTGTACAGAATTGTCTTCATAAACAGATTGGGCGCAATGTTCACGCTTATGTGGACGATATTGTGGTGAAGTCCATAAAAGAGGAAACCCTGATAGATGATTTAAGGGAGACCTTTGATAACCTCCGGGTCTACAAGATGATGCTTAACCCGGCCAAGTGTGTTTTTGGTGTTCCTAAAGGCAAATTCTTGGGTTTTTTGGTTTCTGACAGAGGCATTGAAGCTAACCCGGAGAAGATCAAGGCCATCACCTCCCTGGCTAAGCCGGCGTGTATAAATGACGTTCAGCGCTTGGCGGGTCGCATCGCTGCTTTAAGCCGGTTTATAAGCCGTTTGGGTGAGAAAGCTATGCCATTATATCAGTTGATGAAGAAAACTGATAACTTTGTCTGGAATGATGCGGCTAATACTGCCTTTGAGGATTTGAAAAAGCAGCTGGCAGAGCCCCCAGTCCTTGCTGCTCCGGTTGATAAGGAGCCCTTATTACTGTACGTGGCGGCGAACAGACGAGCCGTCAGTGTGGCTATGGTGGTGGAGCGCAAGGAGGAGGGCAAGGAGCATCCGGTTCAGCGGCCGGTTTATTATGTCAGCGAAGTGCTCATTGAGTCCAAGCAGCGATATCCGCATTGGCAGAAGCTTGTTTATGGTGTGTTCATGGCAAGCCGGAAACTCAAGCATTATTTTCAGGGTCACCCCATCACTGTGGTCAGTTCTGCCCCTCTTGGTGATATCATTCAAAACAGGGAGGCCACAGGGAGAGTAGCTAAGTGGGCTATAGAGCTCGAACCTCATGGTCTCAAGTACGTGCCATGCACTGCTGTTAAATCTCAAGCCTTGGTGGATTTCATCAATGACTGGACAGAGTCACAAGTGCCCGAGCAGAAGCCGGATAACACATATTGGACTATCCACTTTGATGGGTCCAGGCAGTTGGAGGGCTCGGGGGCTGGAGTCGTGTTGGCTTCCCCTAAAGGTGACAAGTTCCATTATGTGCTACAGTTGCTGTTTCCTTGCACTAACAACGTGGCTGAGTACGAGGCCTTGCTCCATGGTCTTCGGATGGCTAAGTTGATGAGCTTAAGCCGGGTAAGGTGCTTCGGCGACTCAGACTTGGTGGCTCAACAAGTATCAGGAAAGTGGGATTCCAAGGACCCTCTCATGGCGGCTTATCGCCGCGAGGTGGATGCCATTGCTGGGCACTTTCAGGGTTATCAAGTGGAACAAATCGATCGCAGGAAGAACGAGGCGGCGGATGCTTTAAGCTGGCTGGGCTCTCAGCGAAAACCGGTGCCGCCCAACACTTTCCTGGACGTCCTGTATAGCCCTTTTGTTAAGTTGCCTACAGAGGAAGACTTGGCTGTCCCTGACCCGGAGGCCCGACTGGTGGCGGCTCTTCATATCATACCAGACTGGACAATGCCATATCTGGCTTACATGACCCGGGGCGAGTTGCCTGAGGACGAAACTTTGGCCAGGCAAATAACCCGACGGGCTAAGTCAATGATTGTTATCAATGGAGAGTTGCATCACCGCAGTGTTACGGGAGCGTTTCAGCGTTGTGTTTCCCCTGAGGAAGGTCAAGAAATCTTGCGTGAGATCCATGAAGGGGATTGTGGCCATCATGCCGGCTCAAAGTCTCTTGTGGCTAAGGCTTTTCGTCATGGTTTTTATTGGTTGACGACTCATGCTGATGCGGAGGACTTGGTCAGTAAGTGTGATGGTTGCCAGAGGTTCTCACGACGGGCTCACGTGCCAGCTCAGGAGCTGAGGATGATCCCAATCACTTGGCCCTTTGCGGTCTGGGGGCTTGATATGGTTGGGCCTTTTAAGAGGTTCAAAGATAAGAAGACCCACCTCTTGGTGGCAGTTGACAAATTCACAAAGTGGGTGGAAGCTGAGCCAGTTAGCAAGTGCGATGCAGCCACGGCGGTTCAATTTATGAAAAAGGTGATTTTCCGCTTTGGTTTTCCGCACAGCATTATAACTGACAATGGCACCAATCTCTCCAAAGGCGCCATGGAAGAGTTTTGTCAATGAGAGCATATCCGACTTGATGTTTCCTCAGTGGCTCATCCTCAATCCAATGGTCAAGCTGAGAGAGCTAATCAGGAGATTCTGAAGGGCATCAAGCCCCGTCTTTTGGTCCCTTTGCAACGGATGCCGGGTTGTTGGGTGGAGGAGTTGCCCTCCGTGTTATGGAGCATCAACACTACTCCTAACAGGTCTACAGGTTTTACGCCTTTCTTCATGGTTTATGGAGCAGAAGCAGTCCTCCCCAGTGACATCCGTCATGACTCACCTCGCGTGGCGGCTTACGTTGAGGCGGATAATGAACAGGCGCGCCAAGATGCTCTGGACTTGTTGGACGAATAGCGTGATGTGGCAGCAGCCCGTTCAGCGATTTACCAACAAGACCTGCGCCGTTATCATAGCCGCCGGGTTAAATCCCGGGTCTTCCAAGAAGGCGATCTCGTGCTCCGGCTCATCCAGGATCAAACAGATGCACACAAGTTATCCCCACCTTGGGAAGGGCCCTTTGTGGTCAGCAAGAACTTGCACAACGGGTCATATTACCTCATTGACATTCGGGAGCACAAGGATTCACGTAAGTCGGAGGAAGAGACCCGTCGGCCGTGGAACATAGCTCAGCTTCGGCCTTACTACACTTGAGCCACCGGCTCTCATGGTGTACATATTTCTTTTAGCCATGTATATATTATGATAAGCAATAAAGCAGGACCTCTGTCCTTTTTTCTCCTCAAAATATGCACGTGTTGATTTCATTGCAAGATTACATGATGACTTAAAGGAGGATCCGGCTTATGATCGTATTCGAATCTAGCCGTAAGCAATAAGGTCACTTGGGGGCTTCCTGTTCAAACATGGGTCGTATTCGAACCAAAGAGAACATAGCTGTCGATACCCATTTGATTGGCAAAGTGCCGAGCTCATTGGGAGGTTACCTTTGGTCATATTTGAATCATAATTTAACCCATCTGAGAACCGACGTGGATCGTATTCGAATCAGCGTCGTTAAACAATTCTTAAAAATCACTTGGGGGCTTCCTGTTCAAACATGGGTCGTATTCGAACCAAAGAGAACATAGCTGTCGGTACCCTCTTGATTGGCATCGCCACACCCACTGGGGGCTATATGATCGTATCCGAATCTTAGCTTAACCCCTTTGGGCCGGGTCTCTGGTCGTATTCGAACCGGAAGCCCCTAAGTTCTTCTGCTTTATCACAAGTTTTCTCTGATTATGTCAAGGTGTGTACAGCCGGGTCTCACTTTGCCGGCTTAACTTTGGTTTACAGTATTGCTGAACGCAATGGGTGTTATAGGATAGGTAAACCGGAGTTGCGGTACCAACTTTCTCATCCGGGTTATCCAAACCGGAAGTATCCTTGCCGGCCGTTAAGTATGTTCTTACGGCTGTATTCAGGATATAATTGAAGGCAAGTCCTTTTTGATTCATATTCCGGGTTATCTAAAATTTATGATTCTCAGGGTGGTAAGCCACCTCGAGACTTGTGATTTGCCCTTCTATGCAGGATAATTAAAGCCACCTCTTTTGAGGTTAAGAAAAACAAAGGATTGATTATGACCCGGAGAAACATCAAAGAGACAACTTCAAAAGACTTCAGCATTCAATACGTGCACAATGGCACGGCAGAGATAAACTGTTGCACCTATTCTACTACAAGACTTGCTAAGTCCAAAAGGGTGAGGCATTGTTTGGTAAACCGCCAGCTGAGTTACGACGCTGGCTGAGTTGAAGTCTCCGGCTCGTCCCTACCTTCTCCTCCGGCTGATCCCAAGACCTAGAAAGTTGATGACTTCCAGTCGATGCCGCTGAGAGCTTCGAATTGGGCTTCCTCGTCAATTAACCCGGCCGGGTCAATCTCCGGGGCGAAAGTGTGCTGACGAGCCGGCGGGATCAAGTTGAGGGCTTCATAGCGAGGGGTTGGGATCCTCTGATTCTCCGCATTGTAACCCGGCTGGTACTTGGTTAGATCTGTATCGTTGCCAATGCGAGTAGCCACCGGGCGTACAGCCTTCACGCAAGCTGCGAAGTCCTTCTGATCAAAGGCGGTGCCGTCTTCCTTCGGGCTTGGGTAGCCGAGGGCGATGTCCGCCGGGTCTAGCTCTGGCAAGAACGCCTTGGCCCGGCTCAGCGCGGCGATTGCTCCGGCTCTTGCAGAGGCCCGTCGCAGCTCTTGGATCCGTTGAGGAAGAACGGCGAGCCGGCGAAGGACTTCCGCCAGGTGAGTCGGCACCTCATTGGAGAGGGCCACCACAGCCAAGGCACGTTGTGACCCGGTGTAGAGTTGCTCCACCAGGGTGTATACGGCCTTCAGCTTGGTCACCACACTCTGATTCAGGTTGGCACTTCTGGGACCTGTTTAACAAAGACAGATAAGCCGCCGACAAGGATGAAATTATGAGACATACACATTCTAAAACTTGATGAACGCCGGCGAGACGACTTACCGAAGATTGCGGCCACCATTTGGGACACTTGGCGCTTTAGGCCGGAGAGCTCAGCGGTATTCTCGGAGAGAGTCTTCTCCGCCTGTTCAGCCCGGGTCACCAATGCGGCCTTTTCTTCGGCCCATGCCTTCCGCTCCACGTCGAAATCCGTCTTTAGCTTCTCTTGCGCGGCGATGCTGGACACGAACTTGGCGTTTGCCTTCCGGGTCTCCATCTCTTGCATCTTCAGCCGGCTCGTGAGATCAGCAAGGTCAGTCTCCAGCTTCTTGTCAGCAGCCTGTATAAGTTTCCGGGTTATGGCATGAACAATTACTCTACAAATTTAAACTCCCAAGCGTTTTCCAAGCAAAGACGCTTGGCACTTGGGGGCTAATGCATATTGAACGTTTTCTATCTACATATTGCCGGTTCAAATGGAGTAAGCCGGAACCTAAGTCTACAACGTACTCAGTCATAAGTCGTCGACTTGGGGGCTAGCATGGTACAGGTAACTAAGCAGTAAATAAGAGGACAAAAGGATGTTACCTCAGACTTCTGCTGGATCTGGGTCACCATGGCAACCTCGGCGTCCCGGCTCTTGTGCACTTGGCTGATGTAGCCAGAGACGAGCTCTCCAATGCTCAGGTTGGTGTAGTCGGAGAGGTCCAGGTTCACCCGGTGGGGCTGCAGCAACTCCCCCTTAGCGGAGCACTTGGCCAGCACGGTAGGTCTCCCCGGCTCAACGAACTCCGTCCGGGTGATTACCACGTCCGGGTCATTTGTTGGTTGGGCCGAGCCGGAGGCCTCTGGGTCAGCAGAAGCTTCTACAGGCGCCGTGTCCATTGGAGTGGTGGCTTCGGGGGCGGAGGCAGCTGGCGGTTCTTGGACCGTCACCTCCGGCTCAGGCAAATCCGGCACTCCGGCCGACTTGGTTTTCTTCACCCTCTTGGTGAGCTTTGCCTGGGCACTGAAAGAACAACAAAGGTTAGTACAAAAAATATGAGTAAAGATCAGAACAACATGAGATGACTATCGTTACCCGGGCGCGGTCTTGAAAGCCGGCAGATTCGACTGCATAGAGTCGCCGCAAGAAGGGGAAGTCTCCTGATAATTTGAGTCAGAAGAATTAAGCGGTTGGCGTATAACACCCGCAAAAGGATGAAAAGGGTACAATTTTGCGATCACCTCGGTCCGGCGTTTCCTTGATGCATCAGGTAACCCGGAGGAGAGGTCAGTGTCCTTGCTGGTCCGGGTGTGCCGCCGGCTCTCATGAACCTGTCGCTTCAAAATAAATTGAGGATCTTCGTAAGCTAAAGGATGGGAAAAGCTTACTTTCCAGGTTACTCTTCGGGTTTTCAGCCTTGGCAAGGGCTCCGAGTCGGAGGAAAGTATTGTTACCTCTTCAACCACCGGGTTACTGGCTCCGGTGTCCTCCTGTTAAAAAACAGCATTGATAAGGCGGACAGAAATAAACGACAAGTATAACAAGAGCTTACAGGTTTAGGAATTACCTCAGACTCGGAGCTGTCACTTAGCTGCAACAGCTCCGAAGCAGTGGGCCTACTTCCCTTCTTACGGGGAGCGGCTTTCTTGGCGGCTTTGTTCACCTTTCTGGCCTTCTTGGCCGCCTCATGGTCATATTTGACCCGCCAGAACTTGTCGCCAGCCTGAAAAATACAACGATGATTTCTTCAAACGATTCAGATGAAGGTTATATACAGAAGAAGATAGGATGATTAGATTGGCGGCTTACCGCTGGGGCTGGATTGGCTTGCAGAAGGGGGCTAACTCGGTCCTTCCACAGTCTGCCAGGCTCTCGTTCAAGAGAGCCTTGGTCATCTCCTCGGCAACGTCTTCAGGAAGATCATTGCGGCTGTGTCTCTGAGGGTCGTCTTTTCGGCCCGTGTACTCACACATTAAGCCGGGGCGGCGGTTCAATGGGATCACCCGCCATGAGATCCAGACCCGGACCAGATCGATTCCATTTAGACCATTGCCCAGGAGAGCCTTGATCTTGTTGATGGTGGGAAGCAGAGGCTGGCGCTCCGCCGGAGTCAGTTTGTCTGACAATGGGTGTGTTGACTCCAGACGTGATGGGCGAAAGCCGGGCAGCGGACTTTCATCAGCCGGTGACGTATCTTGGCAGTAGAACCAAGTCATGTTCCAGTCCTTTGGGTGGCTCGGCGGCTCGGCATAAGGGAAAAGACGGTCTCTTCGCCGCTGAATGGAGATGCCACCTAGCTCTAGACTTGGTCCATTGGCGCACTCATTCTGATGGTTTAAGTAAAAAAGCTCTCTGAAGAGCAGCAGACTAGGTTCTTCTCCAAGATAAACCTCGCAGAAGACGTGGAAATTGCCGATGTTGGACACTGAGTTGGGTCCTATATCTTGAGGCCGCAAGTCAAAGTAGTTCAGAATGTCTCTGAGAAACTTTGAACCGGGCGGTGCGAAGCCCCGGCTCATATGATCCACAAAAATCACTACCTCCCCGTCCTTTGGCTGTGGTCTGTCTTCTGACGGGTCAGGGGCACGGTAGGACATGACATCCTTCTTGGGCAGATATCCGGACTTAACAAAATCTGCTAGGGTCTCATTGGTGACATTGGACCTCATCCAGTTGCAAGTAATGGGAGCTTTGGGAGGCATGGTGAAAGTCGGCGGTCTATGATAAAAGGAAAAACGTCCGGGTTAATTATGAGCCGGAGGAAATCTACAGTTCAATGTCAAGGTGGCGGCTTATGAAGGGGACTAATGGTATACACTTAAGTGCATCGGGCTATTTAAGCCGCCGAGGGATTGAGAGTAATTTGATTGTCTATAGGCCTTATTACAGCTAAGCCGGAAATTTTTATGGCGCATGGCTTTCTTTAAGCCGGACGGTTCTACGGCGCGTGGTTTCTTTAAACCGGAACTATAAACCGCCGGGATTCAATGATTGCGGTTTTTTACTAAGTGTGGTAAAACAGGTTTCACACATTGCAGTAACTTTTTTGGATCAAAATGGTCGGGCAAAAGAAAAATTTCTAGACCTATAAACAGAAGCGAGGGAGTTCTTGGGCTCGAACAAAGTTCCTATGCAGTAAAAAGAGAGCTGGTTGCGTGTAAAATGGGTGCTAAACAGTCACCGCAATAGTTCTATGCAGATCTAAGATCAAAAGGAGCAGTAAGAAAGAAAACTACCGGAGTTTGTGGCAATGGTGATGAACTACGAAGAACACGGGCGAACTACTCGAGCCCTAGTATGGATCTACCCTATGGGGTAGCGGAGACTCACCGGAGCTGGAGAGGAGCGGAGGTTGCCGCCGTTTGTCTGGTCCGAGTCAGTGTGATGCAGCGGCCAAGGTTGACGAAGACTGGGGGCGCGACGGCAGCGGCAGTAGCAGAGCTCGGGCAGAGGAGCAATGGCACGAGGAAGAAGATGGAGAGAGAAGTGGCTGAGAGCCCGTCGGGCCGGCCTATTTATAAGGCAAGTTCATAAGTGGGCGCGAGATTCAAGGAGACCACGGCGTGGTTATCTCCCCATGAAACGCCTCGATTTTCGGGATGACAGTAAAAGCAAAGAACCGTTGTGGATCTGGCGGAGTAAACAACGGGCTTAATGGAAGATGACGTCACGGCGGATTATCCGGAGTCCAGAGGATGACGTCACGCCGGGTTATGGCCTTCACACAAATGGTAAGCCGGAGATTTTTTTCTGTCGAAAGAATTGAAGATTGACGTGAGCCGGCTCAAATCAATCTGGGGCCTAATGTTGAGGATATAGACCTTAGAGTCACCGGCCAGGAGGGGCCGGGTTACTCATATGGTCATTGCCAGAAGCCCGGCGCCAATCTTGAAGACGGTGGGCCAAAGATGGGCCTAAGACCCGGATATGGCTTAAGGCCCGTAGTTACAATCATTGTTATGGTAGAACTTGTAGTGTAAGGCAAGAATAGTTGAGAGTCCGAGCCGGACACTCTTATGAGCCGGCCGGGACTCTGAGAGCTGCTGGGCGTCAGCCTCCCTATATAAAGGGACGACCCGGCAGCGGTTTAGGGACAAGAACAATCTCATCGAGAGCCGGGTATAGCAGTTTAGCTCCCTGGTGATCGTAACCCTAATCAATACACCTCAAACTGGACGTAGGCTTTTACCTTCACCGTAAGGGGCCGAACCAGTATAAACCCTCGTATTCCTTGTCCCGTTTAACCCCTTTAAGCTTCCTAGCTGTGATGGCTCCGCGACTAAGTCCTAGCTCGAGGACATCTGCCGTGACAATTCCACGACACTACTTTTTATAGCATAAGTTTCATCACAATAATCATCATAAGTAGCAACTTTGTTCTCATCATAATCAATTGAAACCTCTTCCGAAATAGTGGATACATCAGTAAATAAAGTCATGACCTCTCCAAATCCACTTTCATAAATATTATAAGATTCAACATCCTCCAAAATAGTGGGATCATTACTTCCTAAAGTTGACACTCTTCCAAACCCACTTTCATCAATATAATCATCATAAGTAGGAGGCACGCTATCATCATTATAAATTTGCATATCAAAACTTGGGAGACTAAAAATATCATCTTCATTAAACGTAGCATCCCCAAGCTTGGGACAAACATTAATTGCAGCAAATATATTCTCAAAAACATCATCTTCATCAAACATAGCATCCCCAAGCTTGGTCCTTTTCATATCATAAGCATAATCACTCTCATCATTAATAGTATGGATAGCACCAATAGTATAGCAAATATCATATTCTTTGAAGCAAGTGCCAAAAAGATTTTCAAGATCATAAGAAGTATCATTATCTTCCCAATCATAATCATCACAACAAGCAATAGGCATAACGAGATCATCATCAAGTGCATCATCTTCCACAGTTATTTTTGATTCATTTTCATGAGGCACAACAATAATAGGAGCAACATTATTTGGGAGAGATATCTTTTTACCTCTCTTCCTTTTTCTTTTCCTCTTCTTCGCGACATCATGTGTGGGTTCAATCCTCTTTTTGGAGCTCCTTATTAATGAGATTGGTTGAATAGAAGGCTCCTCCTCGTTACCTGATTCATCATAAGAAATAATAGGAGAATATTGGGAAGTCTCTTCCCTTTCGTTAGTATTCTCTTCATCTTCTATTTGTTTTCTTCTCTTTATGTAATTGGCAATATAAGGATTTTCAATGCAATTCACCGCACAATACATATAAATTTCTTCTAGATCAAAATGAAGAACTCTATCAAGGGCAAATTCTGGAATAACCTTAGTTATACGTTTCATTTCTTCATAACCCAAGAGCAAACTAAGTTCATTATGATGTGCAAGGGAAATCAAGTCATCACAATTTTTGGACACGATACGATCATGAAACAATTTGCATTGGGTACTGAAATGATCACGTTCATTGCAAAGTTCACAAGTATGGCTAAGAAAGTTTAAATTTTCAGCACACGCATCTAGCCTTTCTTGCAACCATTTAGTTTCTAAATGCTTATGTGTAACACCCCGGATGTAACTTTCCATAATTGTAACTCCAACTCTTGCCATTTTCGCCTATGTGTTATGATTTTCCCTCCGTGGTCGGGTTTTGTTTTTCGTTTTGCATTTTGTTCATGTCATGCATCCCATATCATGTCGTCATGTGCATCTCATTTGCATACGTGTTCGTCTCATGCATCCGACCATTTTCCCCGTTGTCCGTTTTGCAATCCGGCACTCCCACCTCCTCCGGCGCACCCCTCTTGTTTCTTTTCGTGATCGGGTGTTAAACGTTCTCGGAATGGACCGAGGTTTGCCAAGTGGCCTTGGTATACCACCGGTAGACCACCTGTCAAGTTTCGTGCCATTTGGAGGTCGTTTGATGCTCCAACGGTTAACCGGGTAACCGCAGATGCCATTTGTGTGTTGCAGCAAAACCTCCCTCCAAATAGACCAAAACCCCTCTAAGTCTCTTCCATGCTCTAGGATGTTCGATCACGATCGTGTGGGCGAAAACCGCACCCCGTTTGGACTCTCCTAGTTCCCTCTGCCTATATATAGTTGCACCTCCCTCCGAAATTTCGCGGATGAACCCTAGTCTTCTTCCACCTCCCGCCGCCGGACAAAATTCCCCTGTGCCGGACGTGTCCGCACCGCCGTGCCCGGCGAATCCCGTCGCACCACGTCACCCTCTCTCTCTCCCCCGCCGCCGCGGCCCGCGGAGCCCATCCGGGGCCCACGCGGGCCCAAGCCGCCGCCGCC
>NC_057805.1:447915614-447923058 GCF_018294505.1 Triticum aestivum | reverse complement strand
CCGGTCGCCGCCCCTCTCCCTCGCCGACCGCGGCCGGCCGCGCCTCCCTCCGCCGTCGCACGCCGCCCCTCCGGCGTCCCCGTCCTCAGCTCCGGCGAGCAGCCCGGCGAGCCCGAGCTCGAGCCGGCGCCCCGATCCGATCTGGAACCAGTGAAGGTTGACTTTCCTCCTCCCCCGAATTTCTCCAAGTCCCGAGAATTTTACAATATGTGCCCCTGTTCATTACATCATAACTCTCTGCATATAGCTCCGTTTCGTGCGTGTAATATATCAAAATGTTCGCCTCGAGGTGCTCTTCATTTTGTTCCATTGTTCCATGTTCATTTGGGTCCATCTTGATGCCCAAATCTCTGGTGCAAGAGTGCTAATTGCTGTTAACTGCTGTTACTTATCAGAAATTGAGGATTTGTTATTTTTTTTGCTATTGATGTGTGCATCTTATGAGTAGGAGCTTTACAGGTGTTTTGATGTATGCCATGCCATTTTTGCAGAGGTTTATGCCATGTATTTTTGTGATCTCTGTGGTGACTAGCACAAGCATGCAAACTAGGCTCCGTGATGTTTCTGATTTCAGGGACTAGTAATTTTACCAAGTCTGTGACCGCTGTTATTTTGTTGCTATGTATCCATGTGTCTACAGAGAGATCCATGCTTATTTTGGAGATGTTCAGTCAGGATGTTTTGTAGGTATAGTTGTGCTCTATCCTTTCATGCCCTTGTTTGCAATTGTGGAGTGGCATAGCATGACTGAATCTTACTCTACGTTTGCTATAAAATATTTCTGGTAGATTGTTAACATGATATTCAATATTGCCAAGGTTGTTGTAGTTGTTTCATACATGCTATGTATTTGCTCTTCCATGAATAGCTTCATAAACATGCCATCTTGCTGTAGGTATGCTTTTTTTGTCATGCATTGCTTTGTGGTGAGTGCATCAAGCTCACCAAGATGCCCTCATACTGTCTGTTTCTGCCATGCTCTGTTTTCTGCTAAGTCTGGAACCTGTTAACGAAACTTGCTATGTTTACATGGTTGCCATAATATCTTCTGATCCTTTTTGGCTTATGGTCAGTAAGGGACTTTTGTTCTATGCAATTAGTAGATTCATTCCGTGCCTTGTTTTGTCATGTTAAATTCTTTTAGCATGTTGATTTCTTGCTCTGAACATTGCTACCTGATGCTGTTTCAGCCATGTCCAGTAATTTCACTAAGTCTGTGAACCTGTTATCTTTTGCACTTTTGCCATGCTTGTTTGAACCTACTGTGGTGTGATCTAGCCGTAGCTCAGTGTTCATCTTTTGACAAGCATCTCCTGTATGTTACTGCCATATGCTTTGTTCCTATGTTGGAGTGCTGCAGCATTGTCACTTGATGTATTCTACAGATTCGTGTCATTCTTGTTTTGCTTGCCATTTGCAAACCGTGCATCCGTTTCCGGTGATCTTTATATCGATTTCGACCGAAATCATCTCAGCTTTCCAGTGGCATGCTTGGTTTACCAAGGTACTGCCTTGTTCATCATTTTTCTTCCGGAGCACGCATACGCATCGCATATCATATCTTGCATATCATTCATCTATTGCATCATGTTGCTTGTGCATCTCCCGTGATTGATTGTGGTTCCATTGCTTGTGTTCTTGTTTTGGGTAGAGCCAGAAGACGAGTTCGTGAACGAGGAACCTGTTGAGTACACTTACGATGATCAAGCTTTCGACAACTCTGAGAACCTTGCAGGCAAGATGACCATACCCTCGAAATCACTTCTATCTTTGCTTTGCTAGTTGTTCGTTCTATTGCCATGCTGCGCTACCTACCACTTGCTATATCATGCCTCCCACATTGCCATGTCAAGCCTCTAAGCATCCTTTCCTAGCAAACCGTTGTTTGGCTAAGTTACCGCTTTTGCTCAGCCCTTCTTATAGCGTTGCTAGTTGCAGGTGAAGTTGAAGTTGGTTCCATGTTGGAACATGGATATTTTGGGATATCACAATATATCTTTTATTTAATTAATGCATCTATATATTTGGTACAGGGTGGAAGGCTCGGCCTTATGCCTGGTGTTTTGTTCCACTCTTGCCGCCCTAGTTTCCATCATACCGGTGTTATGTTCCTTGATTTGGCGTTCCTTACGCGGTTGGGTGATTTATGGGACTTCCTTGACATTTCGCCTTGAATAAAACTCATCCAGCAAGGCCCAATCTTGGTTTTACCATTTGCTACCACCTATCCCCTTTTTCCTTGGGTTCTGCAGACTCAAGGGTCATCTTTATTTACCCCCCCCCCCCGGGGGCCAGTTCTCCTTCGAGTGCTGGTCCAAACTGAGCGATGTCCGGCGCCCCTGGGCAACCAGGGTCTATGCCAACCCGACGTCTGGCTCATCCAGTGTGCCCTGAGAACGAGATACGTGCAGCTCCTATCGGGATTTGTCGGCACACCCGGGCGGCTTTGCTGGTCTTGTTTTACCATTGTCGAAATGTCTTGTAAACCGGGATTTCGAGACTGATCGGGTCTTCCCGGGAGAAGGTTTATCCTTCGTTGACCATGAGAGCTTATAATGGGCTAAGTTGGGACACCCCTGCAGGGTATTATCTTTCGAAAGCCGTGCCCGCGGTTATGTGGCAGATGGGAATTTGTTAATATCCGGTTGTAGAGAACTTGACACTCGACTTAATTAAAATACATCGACCGCGTGTGTAGCCGTGATGGTCTCTTTTCGGCGGAGTCCGGAAAGTGAACATGGCTTTTGGGTTATGTTTGACGTAAGTAGGAGTTCAGGATCACTTCTTGATCATTGCTAGATTCACGACCGTTCCGTTGCTTCTCTTCTCGCTCTTATTTGCATATGTTAGCCACCATATATGCTTAGTGCTTGCTGCAGCTCCACCTCATTACCCCATCCTTTCCTATAAGCTTAAATAGTCTTGATCTCGCAGGTGTGAGATTGCTGAGTCCTCGTGACTCACAGATACTTCCAAAACAGTTGCAGGTGCCGATGATACCAGTGCAGGTGACGCAACCGAGCTCAAGTGGGAGCTCGATGAAGATCTTGTTCGTTGTGTTGTTTCTTTTCATGTTGATCAGTAGTGGAGCCCAGTTGGGACGATCGGGGATCTAGCAGTTGGGTTGTCTTCTTTTATTTTGGTTCCGTAGTCGTACCTATGTGTGTACCTTGAATGATGTATGAATTCATTTATGTATTGTGTGAAGTGGCGATTGTAAGCCAACTATTTATCCCATTCTTGATCATTACATGGGTTTGTGTGAAGATGACCCTTCTTGCGACAAAACCACAATGCGGTTATACCTCTAAGTCGTGCCTCTACACGTGGGAGATATAGCCGCATCGTGGGTGTTACAAGTTGGTAATCAGAGCCATCCCCGACTTAGGAGCCCCCTGCTTGATCGAATCGCTGGCGTTGTTGAGTCTAGAACAAAAATGTTTTGAGTCTTAGGATTATATATATCGGAGAGTAGGATTCTTTTTACTCCTCAGTCCCTTCGTCGCTCTGGTGAGGCCTCCTGACGTAGAAGTTTTGACTCTTCTCTCCTCAAATTTCACTAAAAAAATTTAGGATCACGCGGGTATCTTAGAATTGTTCCGATGGTTTTGTGACGAGAACGTTGTTCTTGGTGCCTCCTGACATTTAGGGGTTGTGGCAGTGTCCCGGGGAGTTGAGCTCTGAGGTGTTGTCGTCACAATTTTATCGTTGCAGTTCTGGAATACCTGAGTTTCACCGACATTGAAAATCTCTTTTATGCAGTTGTTGGTGAGATCACCTCGACGCCACCCAGTACTGGGGCGGGAGTTCGGGAGTATTGCCAACTCGTATAACAGATGCTTTTCGAAGGTTGAGGTAAATGATTTCTGAAGGTTTCTTGGTTATGTGTTGAAGGATGGATACATCTGGATCTAGGTATTGTTAGTTTGGGTGATATATTTTGTGTCCCCTGTATCCCGAACACCTGATTGCATAACCAGAAAGTTTCGGGAGTTTATAAGTGGGAATTCAAGTAGTTCCTAGGATATTTTTCCGACAGATGCATGATATGAGATTGGGGTTCGACGTCTAGTGGTCTGCCTTTCCACGGTTGGTTTTACAGTGGTCTCGTAGTGTCTTAAAGAGTCCTTGGCTATGCCGACTCGGGGACACTTCGTATGTCATGTGCACTGCCTTGTACATGATGGTGCTGTACGATCGAGCCCGTGTGGGCCCCACCGCGAAAACTTCGGACGAAATCTCTATCATATGTTTGTTCCGGCTTATTCTGCAAGCCAAATCCTTTGTTTTGTTTTATTTGTGGTATTCGAGTTGCTTCGAAGTCAAATGTTGAATCCATACCTTCCCTAAACGGTGTTCTCATATTTCTATGTGAATACTAATCCTTCTTGATCATCGAGGTTGCCATGTTAATTCCTTTCCAACCGGTGTGCTTCTTTTCAAGTGCATCCAGTCATTCCAACATTCGCAAGATCAATTCTAAGTTTTTCTCAACGGTGTTCGTTTCATCCGACCCAAGTTGCCTTTGTTTTCCCACCCTCCCACCCTTTTCTCAAGGACTCAGATTTCTTAATCAAGTATCCTTTTTATTGATGTGAACTATCTTCATTCTTTTCCTCCATGTTCTTACCTGGTGATTCTCATGAAGATGCTAAGGAAGCTTCAAGTCTATTATTCTTCGTTCTTTTCTTCTCCGGTGGATTAAATTCAAGCTTTGTCGATCATATCTTTTTCCTCGTTTCCAATGTTTTTCTCGTACCGGTGCACCTCTTAATCATCCACTTCTCGCTATTCAATTGTTCCGGAGTGATGAAGATATCTCAGAAGATTCAAGTTTCCATTCTCAATTCACTCAAGTTCTTTTGAGGATGCTATCCCATTCAAGCCATTTAATTCAACTAGTGCGATCTCTCTTTTAAATCATTCCAACGGTGTATCTTTTGAGTGGGCCCTAACCCACAAGTCTTTTCCCAGGATCTTACCTGACTCTTCTAATTTTCCCGGAGCTATTCCCAAATTCTTTTCAAAGTTTGACGTAAGAATGAGTCATCATCAGTCAAATGTCTTTCTCTAAGATCTTCCAAATTCTTTTCATTGTTGGTTCAACCTTTCTAATTTTCATCCCGGAGTATCTCAACAATTCGTGGTAGTTCTCATCATCATTCTCAACATTTGAAGACCGAAGAAGAATTTCTCCTAAATCTTGGACCGTTCTCTTGAAGATTCATAGTTCTAGCTTATGGCATCCTCTCATAATTGTTTTCGATTGTGAGAATTCTTCTCATACCCATCCGGAGCAATTCATGAGTCTTTTCAGTTTGATTCTCCGAAGGCCATCATTTCAGAAGATTTATTCGTTCTCAACATTCAACTCTCGTTCTCCAAATCTTACCGGTGAATGGTTCAAGTATCCTCTAGTCAGCTCTTGATCTCTGCGTTCACTTGTATCTAAATTCTTTCAAGTATCTTCGTTCATTTTCTAATTCTTCCCGGTGTTTCTTTATCTTTTCTTCGTTCATTTTCAATTCTTACGGTGGTTCATTCAAGATTTCTCTTCCTTCGTTATCATATAGATTCATTCGTTCTTTCCAATCCTACCGGTGGTTCGTTGAAGACCTTCCCAAGTTTGCGCCATATCTATCTTAATCCTTTCTACGAGAATAAGTAGTATGCCAAATCCGTTGCTTGTCATCAATTTAAATTGGTGAAGGCTAAGCATATTGTAATTCTTATTCTTGTTTCATCCAAGTGATTAATCCCTTATTCCGGAGGTTCACCAAAAATTCTTGATTTCATTTGTTCATCTTTCTTTCCAGAGTTCCAAGTTTTTCTCGGTTATATCATTTCAAAGCTTCATTTTATCACTGCAAGGCTTCACCTGGTGTTTTCAACTTCTCTTTCTTTCTATCATCCTTTTATTATCGGAGTTCTTCATGGAGGCTCTACATGATGGTTCATCAAAGATTTGATTCCTTCTCGAAGTGTTCATCGAGATTCTTTTCAGAGGAGCTCAAGTATTCTTCATCTTGCAGTCCGAAGTGCAATTTGTTCTACCTTATCATTTGAGGTGGTGTTATGTCATTCTTGACAATTTGAGTTCGCTTTTCATGATTCCCATGTTGCCAAGAATGAGATATTTTAAATCCACCAATCTCTTCGTTGGTTTTATCTTGTGTCATGTTTCACCTAAAGCCTCCCCTAAGGAATGTTGCTATTGTGGTGCTCATCAATGATCCAATTTTCTCCTTCTCATCTTGGTGAAGAAGTTTTCATCTCTTCGTTGCTCTCAAGCAAGCAATTGTTTTTGTTAGTGGAAGAATTTCACCTCAACTTTTGAGATGTCTCCATAAGCCCACGAAGATCATATCCTTTCTTTGTTGATTTTTTCAACAATTCCGTCATATCCTTCTTTTAAGGATGCTCTCTCAAATTCACTTAAGGTAGAACATGTTGTTTTCTTCTCAGTTATTTTCATTGCATTCTTTCATTTCTACCGGAGGCATTGTGATATCGCTCTATTCGACCCATCTTCTTGTTTTGTCAAGATAATCTTCTTTCCTTGCTTATCCATTTAACCGGAGTGTTTTCATTTCGTTCATCTCCATGGTATTCTTTCTTTCAGATTGTTTAACCTCTCAAGGTTCTTTGGTTTCACTCGTTTGTCAAAGAAGCAACTTTGTTTTACCTTTTCCTCTTCCGTTTCCCTCCGGTGCCATCCTAGATCTCGGGATGAGATCCTCTCGTAGTGGTGGAGTGTTGTAACACCCCAGATGTAACTTTCCATAATTGTAACTCCAACTCTTGCCATTTTCGGCTATGTGTTATGATTTTCCCTCAGTGGTCGGGTTTTGTTTTTCGTTTTGCATTTTGTTCATGTCATGCATCCCATATCATGTCGTCATGTGCATCTCATTTGCATACGTGTTCGTCTCATGCATCCGAGCATTTTCCCCATTGTCCGTTTTGCAATCCGGCACTCCCACCTCCTCTGGCGCACCCCTCTTGTTTCTTTTCATGAGAGGGTGTTAAACATTCTCGGAATGGACCGAGGTTTTCCAAGTGGCCTTGGTATACCACCGGTAGACCACCTGTCAAGTTTCGTGCCATTTGGAGGTCGTTTGATGCTCCAACGGTTAACCGGGTAACCACAGATGCCTTTTGTGTGTTGCAGCAAAAACCCCCTCCAAACAGCCCAAAACCCCTCTAAGTCTCTTCCATGCTCTAGGACGTTCGATCACGATCGTGTGGGCGAAAACCGCACCCCGTTTGGACTCTCCTAGCTCCCTCTGCCTATATATTTGCACCTCCCTCCGAAATTTCACGGATGAACCCCAGTCTTCTTCCACCTCCCGCCGCCGGACAAAATTCCCCTGTGCCGGACGTGTCCGCGCCGCCACGCCCGGCGAATCCCGTCGCGCCACGTCACCCTCTCTCTCTCTCCCCC